>NW_026111028.1:300000-412500 GCF_024679095.1 Eriocheir sinensis | reverse complement strand
AAATAACCTAAATACAAATACAAATATACACATAAAATAATTTAAAAATGAATGAAATAAATATACAAAATAAACATAAAATAAGGTAAATTTGTAATGAAATATATGAAAAAATACACATAAAATAATATAAATTTGTATGACAATATACATACAAATACATATTAAATAACATGAATTTGTAAAAACTTTGTATCAAAATATATACTTATACACACAATAAAATAACGTAATTTTTTTATGAAAATGTATATACAAAATACACATAAAATAATTTAAATACGTAGAAAAATATATATACAAAAAACACATAAAATAGTGTAAATATATATGAAAATATATAAACAAATACACATAAAATATTGTAAATTTGGATAAAAAATATATACAAAATTAACATTAAATAATGTAAATATATATATAAAAAAATATATACAAAAAACACATAGAAAAATGTTAAATCGTATCAAAATAAATAAAGAGAATATCAATAAAATAGTGTAAATTTGTATGAAAATAATATCCATATAATAACACATTTTTGCATAAAAATATATATACAAAAATACATATAAAATAATTAAATTTGTATTAAAATAAATATACAAAATGCACGTACAATAAAGTAAATTTGTATTGAAATAGATATGCAAAATACACATTAATAATGTAAATTTGTATCAAAATATATATACGAATACTCATAAAATAGAGTAAATTTCTATGAAAATATACATACAAAATAGATATACAAAATACACATATAACTAGTTAAATTTGTATTTAAATACATGTACAAAAAACACATAAAATAATGTAGATTTGTATGAAATGAAAACAAATACATTTTATATAAAATATATATACAAAATACACATAGAATAATGTAAAATCATATCATAATAAATACACAGAATATCAATAAAATAATGTAAATTTGTATGAAAATAAAGATGCAAAATACCCATAAAATAAAGCATATTTTTATAAAAATACATATACAAAAATACACATAGATTAATCAAATTTGTATTAAAATTAATATACAAGATGCACATACAATAAGGTCAATTTGTATTGAAAAAATATGCAAAATACACATAAAATAATGTAAATTTGTTTCAAAATATATTTACGAATACACATAAAATAACGCAGATTTCTATAAAAATATATATACAAAATACACTTGAAATAATGTAAATACGTATAAAAATATATATACAAAATACACATTAAATAATGTTAATTCGTGTCAAAATAAATAAACAAAATATCATGAAAAGAATGTGTATTTGTATGAAAATAGATATACAAAATACACATAAAATAAACTAAATTTGTATAAAACTATATACAAAAATACACAAAAATAATTTAAACTTGTATGAAAATAAATATACAAAAAACATATAAAAATAGGTAAATTTGTATTGAAATACATATACAAAATACACATCAAATAATGTAAATTTGAATGAAAATATATAAACATATAGACTTAAAATAACGTAAATATGTATCAAATATATATACAAAAAAAAACATTAAATAATGTAAATATGTATATAAAAATATATCCAAAACACAAATAAAATAATGTAAAATCGTATCAAAATAAATACAGAAAATATTAATAAAATAATGTAAATATGTATGAAAATTAAGATGCAAAATACCCATAAAATAACGCATTTTTTATAAAAATATAAATACGAAAAAACATAAAATATTTGATTTTGTATTAAAATAAATAGATATACAAAATACACATAAAATAAGCTAAATTTGAATTGAAATATATATACAAAATACATAAAATAATGTAAATTTCTATCAAAATACCTATACAAATACACATATAATAACGTCAATTTGTATAAAAATATATAAACAAAATACACATTAAATAATGTAAGTACGTATAAAAAATTTTTTTAAAATACACAAATAATCATGTAATTCGTATCAAAATAAATAGACAAAATACCAATAAAATAATGTAAATTTCTATGAGAAAACATATACAAAATATTTTTATACATATTTAAAATATTTAATGTATATTTTGTATATATATATTTTATTCAAATTTACGTGATTTTATATGTATTTGTTTATATATTTTCATACAAATTTACATTATTTTATGTGAGTTTTGTATATGTATTTCAATACAAATTTGCCTAACTTTATGTGTATTTTGCATATCTATTTTCAAACTAATTTAAATTATTTTTGTGTATATTTGTATATATTTTTATACAAATTTTAGTTATTTTATTTGTTTTTTGTATATATATTTTCCTACATATATACATTCTTTTATTGGAATTTTGTGTATTTAATTTTTTACGAATTTACATTATTTTATGTGTATTTTGTATATATATTTTTCTACGTATTTAAACTATTTTATGTGTATTTTATATATACATTTTCATAAAAATTTACGTTATTTTATTGTGTGTATTCGTATATATTTTGAAACATTTTATACAAATTCATGTTATTTTATGTGTATTTGTATATATATTTTCATACAAATTTATATTATTTTATGTGTATTCTTACATATATTTTATTACAAATTTACCTTATTTTATGTTTATTTTGTATATTTATTTTATTCAATTCTAAATTATTTAATGTGTATATTTGTATTTGTATTTAGGTTATTTTATGTGTTTTCTATATATATTTTCATCCAAAATTACATTATTTTATTGTTATTTTCTTAATTTAACTCGATACGAATTTAGATTATTTCATAGGTATTTTGTATACATATTTTTATACTCATTTACATTATCTAATGTGTGTTTTGTAATATTTTTTTATGCAAACTAATTTTATGTGCATTTTTGTACATATATTTTTATAGAAACTTAAAACGTTATTTTATGTGCATTTGGTATATGTTTTCTCATACAAATTTACATTATTTAATTAGTTTTTTGTTTATTTATTTTGATACGAATGACTTGATTATTGGTGTATTTTGTAAATATTTTTCTATACGTATTTACATTACTTAATGTGCATTTTGTTTATAATTTTTTTTATACAAATTTACGTTATGTGTATTTGTTAAAAATATTTTGAAACGAATTTACTTTATTTTATGTATTTTGTATATATATTTCAATTCAAATTTAGCTTATTTTGTGAGTATTTTGTATAGCTATTTTCATACAAGTTTAACTACTTCTGTGTATTTTTGTATATAGTTTTATACAAATTTACGTTATTTTATGTGCATTTTGTATATTTATATTTATACGAATACACATTCTCTTATTGGTATTTTGTTTATTTATATTTATACGAATTTACATTATTTTATGTGTATTTTGAATACATTTTTGATTCGTATTTACATAATTTTATTTGTATTTTGTATATATATATTTATAGAAATCTACGTTATTTTATGTGTATTCGTATATATATTTTGAAACAAATTTACATCGTTTTATATGTTTTTTGCATATCTATTTCAATACAAATTTACCTTATTGTATGTGCATTTTGTATATTTATTTTTATACAAACTCAAATATTTTATGTGTATTTTGGTATATCTAATTTTATAAAAAATGCGTTATTTTATAGGTATTTTGCATCTTAGTTTTCATACAAATGTACATTATTTTATTAATATTCTGTGTATATATTTTGATACGATTTTATATTATACTATTTGTGTTTTGTATATATTTTTATATACATATTTTCATTATTTAATGTGTATTTTTTATATATATTTTATTCAAATTAACGTCATTTTAAGTGTATTTGTTTATATAATTTCATTCAAATTTACATTATTTTAAGTGTATTTTGTATATGTATTTCAATACAAATTTACCTAATTTTAGGTGTATTTTGTATATTTATTTTCATACAAATTTAAATTATTTTTGTGTTTTTTTGTATATACATATAGAGTAAATTTCTATGAAAATATATATTCAAAATACATATAAAATTATGTAAATAAGTATAAAAATATATATATCAAATACACCTAAAATAATGAAAATTCGTATCAAAATAAATAAACAAAATTCCGATAAAAGAACGTATATTTGTAAGAAAATAAATATACAAAATACACATAAAATTACGAAAATTTGAATAAAAGTATATACAAAAAAACCAAAAAATAAATTTCAATTTGTATGAAAATAGATATACAAAATACACATATAATTAGTTAAATTTGTATTTAAATACAAATATATTTGAAACAAATTTACGTAATTTTAAGTCTATATGTTTATATATTTTCATTCAAATTTACATTATTTTCAGTGTATTTTGTATATGTATTTCAATACAAATTTACCTATTTTTATATGTTTTTTATATATTTATTTTCATACAAGTTTAAATTATTTTTGTGTATTTTTGTATATAGTTTTATACAAATTTAGGTTATTTTATGTGTATTTTGTATATCTATTTTCATACAAATACACATTCTTTTCATGATATTTTGTTTATTTACTTTGACGCGAATTTACATTATTTAATGTGTATTATATATATATATATATATATATATATATATATATATATATATATATATATATATATATATATATATATATATATATATATATATATATATATATATATATATATATATATATATATATATATATATATATATATATATATATATATATATATATATATATATATATATATATATATATATATTTGTTTACATTTGATGTATTTTGTATATATATTTCTATAGAAATCTACGTTGATTTATGAGTATTCGTATATAGATTTTGAAATAAATTTACACTGTTTTATGTGTATTTTGCATATTTTTTCAATACAAATTTACCTTATTGTATATGCATTTTGTATATTAATTTTAATACAAATTTAATTATGCTATGTGTATTTTTGTATATGGATATTTATAAAAAATATGCATTATTTTATGGGTATTTTGCATTTTTATTTTCATACAAATTTACATTATTTTATTTATATTCTTTTTTTTTAAACAATTTTACATTATTCTATGTGTATTTTGTATATCTATTTTTATACGTATTTACTTAATTTTATGAGTATTTTGTATATATATTTTTATAGAAATCTACGTTATTTTATGTGTATTCGTATATATATTTTGAAACAAATTTACATTGTTTTATATGTATTTTTGCATATCTCTTTCAATACAAATTTACTTTATTGTATGTGCATTTTGTATATTTATTTCAATACAAATTTAAATATTTTATGTGTATTTTGGTATATATATTTTTATAAGAAATGCGCTATTTGATGGGAATTTTGCATCTTTATTTTCATACAAATTTACATTATTTTATTAATATTCGGTGTATTTATTTTGATACGATTTCACATTATTCTATTTGTTTTTTGTATATATTTTTTTATACATATTTACATTATTTAATGTGTATCTTGCATCTTTTATCGTAATTTTCTTTATTTATTTTTATACGAATTTACATTATTTTAGGTGTATTTGATATGTATATTTTTATACTTATTTATATCATTTTATTTGTGTTTTGAATATATATTTTCATAGAAATTTTCTCTATTTTATGGGTATTCGTATATATATTTTGATACAAATTTACATTATTTATGTTTATTTTGCATATCTATTTCAATACAAATTTACCATATTGTATGTGTATTTTGTATATTTATTTTAATACAAATTTAATTATTTTATGTGTATTTTGTAAAAATATGCGTTATTATTTGGGTATTTTGCATCTTTATTTTCATACAAATTTACATTATTTTATTGATATTCTGTTTATTTATTTTGATACGATTTTACATTATTCTATGTGTATTTTGTATATATATTTTTATACACATTTACATTATTTAAAGTATATTTTGTATATATATTTTATATAAATTTACGCTATTTTATGTGTATTTGTTTATATATTTTCATACAAATTTACAATATTTTATGTGTAATTTGTATATGTATTTCAATACAGATTTGCCTAATTTTATGTGTATTTTGCATATCTTTTTTCAAACAAATTTAAATTATTTTTATGTATTTTTTATATATTTTTATTCAAATTTTAGTTATTTTATTTGTATTTTGTATTTATATTTTCTTACAAATATACATTCTTTTAGTGGAATTTTGTTCATTTATTTTCATAGGAATTTACAAAATTTTATGTGTATTTTGTATATATATTTTTCTACGGATTTACATTATTTTATGTGTATTTTTTATATATATTTTCATAAAAATTTACGTTATTTTATTGTGTGTATTCGTATATGATTTGATACAAATTTACACTATTTTATGTTTATTTTGCATATCTATTTCAATATAGATTTACCTTATTGTATGCGCATTTTGTATATTTATTGTAATACAAATTTAATTTTTTTTATTATTTTGGTATATATATTTTTATAAAAAGAGTTTTATATAAATTTAAAATATTTTATGTGTATTTTGTATATCTATTTTCATACAAATACACATTTTTTATTGATATTTTGTTTATTTGTTTTGACGCGAACTCACATTATTTAATGTGTATTGTGTTTATATATTTTTATACGTATTTACGTCATTTCATGTGTATTTTGTATATATATTTCTATAGAAATATATTTAATTTTATGTGTATTCGTATATATATTTTGAAACAAATATACATTGTTTTATGTGCATTTTGCATATTTTTTCAATATAAATTTATCTTATTGTACGTGCATTTTGTATATTAATTTTAATACAAATTTAATTATTCTATGTGTATTTTTGTATATGTATTTTCATTAAAAAATGCTTTATTTTATGGGTATTTTGCATCTTTATTTTCATACAAATTTACATTATTTTATTGATATTCTGTGTATTTATTTTGATACGATTTTACATTATTCTATGTATATTTTGTATATATATTTCATACAAATGAACGTTATTTTATGTGAATTTGTTTTCATTTCATACAAATTTACATTATTTTATGTGTATTTTGTACATGTATTTAAATAAAAATTTAACTAATTATATGTGTATTATGTATATCTATTTTCATACAAATTGAAATTAATTTTGTGTATTTTAGTATATATTTTTATTCAAATTCTCGTAATTTTATGTGAATTTTGTATATTTATTTTCCTACAAATATACGTTCTTTTATCGGAATTTTGTTTATTTATTTTGATACGAGTTTTCATTATTTTAGGTGTATTTGATATATATATTTTTATACTTATTTACATAATTTTATATGTATTTTGAATATATATTTTCATAGAGATTTACTCTATTTTATGTGTATTCGTATATATATTTTGATACAAATTTACATTATTTTTGTGCATTTCGCATATCTATTTCAATACAAATTTTCTTTATTGTATGTGCCTTTTGTATATTTATTTTGATGCAAATTTAATTATTTTATGTGTATTTTTGTATATATATTTTTAAACAAATATGCGTTATTATATGGGTATTTTGCATCTTTATTTTTATACAAATTTATATTATTTTATTGATTGTCTGTTTATTTATTTTGATACGATTTTACGTTATTCTGTGTATTTTGTATATATATTCTTAGACATATTTACATTATTTAATGTATATTTTGTACATATATTTTATGGAAATTTACGTTATCTTATGTGTATTTGTTTATATATTTTCATACAAATTTACATTATTTTATGTGTATTTTGTATATGTATTTCAATAAAAATTTGCCTAATTTCATTTGTATTTTGCATATCTATTTTCAAACAAATTAAAATTATTTCTGAGTATATTTTTATTATTTTTATACAATTTTTTTTTTATTTGTATTTTGTATATATATTTTCCTACACATATACATTCTTTTAGAGGAAATTTTGTTTATTTATTTTGATACGAATTTACATTATTTTACGTGTATTTTGTATATATATTTTTCTATATATTTACATTATTTTATGTGTATTTTGTATATATATTTTCATAAAAATTTACGTAATTTTATTGTGTGTATTCGTATATATTTTGATAAAAAAAATCATTATTTTATGTGTTTTTTGCATATCTATTTCAATTAAAATCTACCTTATTGTATCTGTATTTTGTATATTTATTTTAATACAAATTTAATTATTTTATGTGTATTTTTGTATATATATTTTTTTAAATATGAGATATTTTATGGGTATTTTGCATCTTTAATAAAATAAAGATGCAAAATACCCATAAAATAAAGCATATTTTTATAAAAATACATATACAAAAATACACATAGAATAGCTAAATTTGTATTAAAATTAATATACAAAATGCACGTACAATAAGGTAAATTTGTATTGAAAAAATATGCAAAATGCACATGAAACAATGTATATTTGTTTCAAAAAATATATACGAATACACATAAAGTAACGTATATTTCTATAGAAATATATATACAAAATACACATGAAATGACGTAAATACGTATAAAAATAAATATACACAATACACATTAAATAATGTAAATTCGCATCAAAATAAATAAACAAAATATCAATAAAAGAATGTGTATTTGGATGAAAATAGATATACAAAATACACATAAAATATTGTAAATTTGAATATTACTCTATACAAAAATACACAAAAAATAATTTAAATTTGCATAAAATATATATACAAAATACACATGAAATTAGGTAAATTTCTTTTGAAATACATATACAAAATACACATAAAATAATGTAAATTTGAATTAAAATATATAAACAAATACACTTAAAAGAACGAAAATTTGTATGAAATATATATAGAAAATACACATTAAATAATGTAAATATGTATAAAAAAAATATATACAAAACACAAATAGAATAATGTAAAATAGTATCAAAATAAATAAACAGAATATTAATAAAATAATGTAAATTTGTATGAAAATAAAGATGCAAAATACCCATAAAACATTTTTTTATGAAAATATATATATAAAATGCACATAAAATATTTAAATTTGTATTACAATAAATATACAAAATGCACATACAATAAGGTAAATTTGTATAGATAAAATAAATATACATATAAAACAATGTAAATTTGTTTCAAAATATACTTACGAATACACATAAAATAACGTAGATTTCTATAAAATATATATACAAAATACACATAAAATGAAGTAAATACGTATAAGAAAATGTATACAAAATACACATAAAATAATGTAAATTCGTATCAAAATAAATAAACTAAATGTCAAGAAAAGAATGTTTACTTGTATAAATATAAATATACAAAATACACATAAAATAACGTAAAATTGTATAAAACTATATACAAAAATAAACAAAAATAATTAAATTTGTATGAAAATAGATATACAAAAGACACTTAAAAGAGCTAAATTTGAATTGAAATAAATATAGAAAATGCATAAAATAATGTAAATTTGTATCAAAATATATATTCAAATACACATATAATAACGTAAGTTTGTATAAAAATATATAAACAAAATACACATTAAATAATGTAAATACGTATAAAAGATATGTACGTAATGTAAAAATTTATAAAATTAAAGATGCAAAATACCCATAAAATATCTTATATTTAAAAAAATATATATACAAAAATACACATGAAATAATTAAATTTGTATTAAAATAAACATACAAAATATACATACAATAAGGTAGATTTTAATTGAAATAGATATGCAAAAAACACATAAAATAATGAAATTTTTTATCAAAATATATACGAATACACACAATAAAATTACGTAAATTTTTATGAAAATATATATACAAAATACACATAAAATAATTTAAATACATAGAAAAATATACATACAAAATACACATAAAATAATGTAAATTCGTATCAAAATAAACAAAATTTCCTCTAAAAGAATGTATATGTGTAGGAAAATATATATACAAAATACAAATAAAATAAAAATAAAAATTGTATAAAAATAATACAGAAATACACAAAAATAATTTAAATTTGTTTGAAAATAGATATCCAAAATACAAATGAAATTAGGCAAATTTTTATTGAAATACATATACAAAATACACATAAAATAATGTAAATTTGTATGAAAATATATAAACAATTACACATAAGATAACGTAAATTTCCATAAAATATATGAACAAAATATACATTAAATAATGTAAATATGTCTAAAAATATATATACAAAATACACAGAATAACGTAAAATCGTATCAAAATAAATAAACAGACAATCAATAAAATAATGTAAATTTGTATGAAAATAAAGATGCAAAATACCCATATAATAACGCATATTTGTTTAAAAATATATATTCAAAAATACACATAAAATAATTAAATTTCCATCAAACTAAATATACAAAAGGCACATACAATAAAGAAAATTTGTATTAAAATAGATATGCGAAATACACATAAATAATGTAAATTTGTATCAAAATATATATACGAATACACATAAAATAGAGTAAATTTCTGTGAAAATATATATTCAAAATACATATAAAATTATGTAAATAAGTATAAAAATATATATATATATCAAATACACCTAAAATAATGAAAACTCGTATCAAAATAAATAAACAAAATTCCGATAAAAGAACGTATATTTGTAGGAAAATAAATATACAAAATTCACTTAAAATTACGAAAATTTGAATAAAAATATATACTAAAATACACAAAATTAATTTCAATTTGTATGAAAATAGATATACATAATACACATATAATTAGTTAAATTTGTATTTAAATACATGTACAAAATACACATAAAATAATGTAAATTTGTATGAAATGAAAACAAATTCACATAAAATAACGTTCATTTGTATGAAATATAAATACAAAATATACATAGAATAATGTAAAATCGTATCAAAATAAATACACAGAATATCAATAAAATAATGTAAATTTGTATGAAAATAAAGATGCAAAATACCCATAAAATAAAGCATTTTTTTATGAAAAGACATATACAAAAATACACATAGAATAATTAAATTTGTATTAAAATTAATATACAAAATGCACGTACAATAAGGTAAATTTATATTGTAAAAATATACAAAATGCACATACAACAATGTATATTTGTTTCAAAATATATATACGAATACACATAAAATAACATATATTTCTATAGAAATATATATACAAAATACACATAAAATGACGTAAATACGTATAAAAATATATATACACAATACACATTAAATAATGTGAATTCGCGTCAAAATAAATAAGCAAAATATCAATAAAAAATGTGTATTTGTATGAAAATAGATATACGAAATACACATAAAATATTTTAAATTTATATAAAACTCTTTTTATAAAAATATATATACCAAAATAATAAAATTTTTAAATTTGTATTACAATAAATATACAAAATGCACATACAATAAGGTAGATTTATATTGAAATAGATATGCTAAATACATATAAAACAATGTAAATTTCCTTCAAAATATATATACCAATACACATAAAATAACGTAGATTACTATAAAAATATATATTCAAAATACACATTAAATGAAGTAAATACGTATAAGAAAATGTATACAAAGTACACATAAAATAATTAAATTTGTATTAAAATAAATATACAAAATACACATACAATAAGGTAAATCTATATTGAAATAGATATGCAAAATAAACATAAAATAATGTAAATTTGTATCAAATCATATACGAAAACACACAATAAAATAACGTAAATTTTTATGAAAATATATATAAAAAATACACATAAAATAATGTAAATCCGTAGAAAAATATATATACAAAATACACAAAATTATGTAAATTCTTATGAAAATAAATGAACAAAATTCCATTAAAAGAATGTATATTTATAGGAAAATATAAATACAAAATACAAATAAAATAACTAAAATTTGTATAAAAATATATAAAAAATACATAAAAATAGTTTAAATTTGTTTGAAAATAGATATGCAAAATACACATAAAATTAGGCAAATCTCTATTGAAATACATATACAAATTACACATAAAATATTGTAAATTTGTATGAAAATATATAAACAAATACCCATAAAATAGCGTAAATTTATACAAAATATATATACAAAATATACATTAAATAATGTAAATGTGTATAAAATATATATACAAAATACACATAGAATAATGTAAAATCGTATCAAAATAAATAAACAGAATATCAATAAAATAATGTAAATTTGTATGAAAATAAAGATGCAAAATACCCAAATAATAACGCATATTTTTACAAAAATACACATAAAATAATTAAATTTGTATTAAAATAAATATACAAAATACACATACAATATGGTAAATTTGTATAGAAATAGATATGCAAAATAAACATAAATAATGTAAATTTGTATCAAAATATATATACGAAATAGAGTAAATTTCTATGAAAATATATATTCAAAACACAAATAAAATGATATAAATAAGTATAAAAATATACATATCAAATACACCAAAAATAATGTAAATTCGTATAAAAAAAATAAAGAAAATTACGATAAAAGATGCAAGATTCACATTAAATAATGTAAACATGTATAAAAAAAATATATACAAAAAACAAATAGAATAATGTGAAATCGTATCAAAATAAATACACCGAATATTAATAAAATAATGTAAATTTGTATGAAAATAAAGATGCAAAATTCCCATCAAATAGCGCATTTCTTATAAAAATATATATACCAAAATACACATAAAATATTTAAATTTGTATTGAAATAAATATACAATATGCACATACAATAAGGTAAATTTGTATTGAAAGAGATATGCAAAAATACATATAAAACAATGTAAATTTGTTTCAAAATATACATACGAATACACATGCAACACATAAAATTAAGTAAATACGTATAAAAATAGATATACAAAATACACATAGAATAATGTAAAATTGTTTAAAAAAAAACAGAATATAAATAAAATAATGTAAATTTGTATGAAAATAAAAATGCAAAATACCCATAAAATAAAGCATATTTTTATAAAAATACATATACAAAAATACACATAGCATAATTAAATTTGTATCAAAATTAATATACAAAATGCATATACAATAAGGTAAATTTGAATAGAAAAAATATCCAAAATACACATAAAACAGAGTAAATTTATTTCAAAATCTATATACGAATACTCATAAATCAACGTAGATTTCTATAGAAATACATATACAAAATACACATCAAATGATGTAAACACGTATAAAAAATATATATATATATATATATATATATATATATATATATATATATATATATATATATATATATATATATATATATATATATATATATATATATATATATATATATATATATATATATATATATATATATATATATATATATATATATATATATATATATATATATATATATATATATATATAAATACACATTAAATAATGTAAATTCGCGTCAAAGTAAATAAACAAAATATCAATAAAAGAATGTGTATTTGTATGAAAATAGATATACAATATACATATAAAATCACCTAAATTTGTATAAAACTATATACAAAAATACACAAAAATAATCTTAATTTGTATGAAAATAAATATACAAAATACACATAAAATTAGGTAAATTTGTATTGAAATACATTTACAAAATACACATAAAATAATGTAAATTTGAATGAAAATATATAAACAAATACACTTAAAATAACGTAAATTTGTATAAAATATATATAAAAAATACACATTAAATAATGTAAATATGTATAAAAGAATATATACAAAACACAAATAGAATAATATAAAATCGTATCAAAATAAATACACAGAATATTAATAAAATAACGTAAATTTCTATGAAAATTAAGATGCAAAATACCCATAAAATAACGCATTTTTTATAAAAATATTTATACCAAGACACACATAAAATATTTGAATTTGTATTAAAATAAATATACAAAATGCACATACAATAAGGAAAATTTGT
Organism: Eriocheir sinensis; assembly: GCF_024679095.1. Taxonomy (NCBI): domain Eukaryota; kingdom Metazoa; phylum Arthropoda; class Malacostraca; order Decapoda; family Varunidae; genus Eriocheir; species Eriocheir sinensis. Next base: position 398,434 of record NW_026111028.1, on the reverse strand, counting down.
ATTGAAATAGATATGCAAAATACATATAAAATATTTATACGAATACACATAAAATAACGTAGATTTCTATGAAAATATATATACAAAATACACATAAAATGAAGTAAATACGTATAAAAAAAGGTATACAAAAAACACATAAAATAATGTAAACTCGTATCAAAATAAATAAACAAAATACTAATAAAAGAATGTGTATTGTATATATATAAATTAACAAAATACAAATAAAATAACGTAAATTTATATAAAACTATATGCAAAAATACACAAAAGTAATTAAATTTGTGTGAAAATAGATATACAAAATACATGTGTATTTTGTATATTTATTTTCATACAAATTGAAATTATTTTTGTTTATTTTTTTATATATTTTCATACAAATTTTCGTTATTTAATGTGTATTTTGTATATTTATTTTTTCTACAAATATACGTTCTTTTATCTGAATTTTGTTTATTGAATTTGAAACGAATTTACCTTATTTTGTATATCTATTTTCATACAAATTAAAATACTTCTGTGTATTTTTTTATATAGTTTTATATAAATTTACGTTATTTTATGTGTATTTTGTATATTTATATTTATACAAATACACATTCTTTTATTGGTATTTTGTATATTTATTTTGATACGAATTTACATTATTTTATGTGTATTTTGTATACATTTTTTTTACGTATTTACTTCATTTTATGTGTATTTTGTATATATATTTTTTATAGAAATCTACGTTATTTTATGTGTATTCGTATATATATTTTGAAACAAATTTACATTGTTTTATATGTATTTTGCATATCTATTTCAATACAAATTTACCTTATTGTATGTGTTTTTTAAATATTTATTTTAATACAAATTTAATTTTTTTATGTGTATTTTGGTATATATGGAGAGGTAAATTTGTATTGAAAGAGATATTCAAAAATACATACAAAACAATGTAAATTTGTTTCAAAATATATATACGAATACACATAAAATAACGTAGATTTCTATAAAAATATATACAAAATACACATAAAATAAAGTAAATACGTATAAAAAGAATGAATACAAAATACACATAAAAATCGTATCAAAATAAATAAACAAAATACCAGTAAAAGAATGTGTATTTGTAAAAATATAAGTATACAAAATACACAAAAAATATCGTAAATTTTTATAAAACTATATACAAAAATACACAGAAGCAATTAAATTTGTATGAAAATATATATACAAAATACAGCTAAAATAAGCTAAATTTGAATTGAAATGTAGATACAAAATACATAAAATAATGTAAATCTGTATCAAGATATTTATACAAATACATATAATAACGTAGATTTGTTTAAAAATATATAAACAAAATACACATTAAGTAATGTAAATACGTATAAAAAATATGTACAAAATACACATATAATCATGTAACTCGTATCAAAATAAATAAACAAAATAGCAATAAAATAATGTAAATTTGTATGAGAAAACATATACAAATAACGCAAATTTCTATAAAAATATATATACAAAAATGCACATAAAATAAAGAAAATTTGCATAAAAATATATATACAAAACACAAACTAAATAATGTAAATGCGTACATAAAATAACCTAAATTTGTATAAAACTATATACAAAAATACACAAAAATAATTTAAATTAGTTTGAAAAGAAATATACAAAATACACATAAAATTAGGTAAATTTGTATTGAAATACATATACAAAATACACATCAAATAATGTAAATTTGAATGAAAATATATAAACAAATACACTTAAAATAACGTAAATTTGTATAAAACATATATGCAAGATACACATTAAATAATGTAAATGTGTATAAAAAATATATACAAAAAACAAATAGAATGACGTAAAATCGTATCAAATAAATAAATACACATAATATCAATAAAATAATGTAAATTTGTATGAAAATAAAGATGCAAAATTCCCAAAAATTATCGCATTTTTTATAAAAATATATTTACCAAAATACACATAAAATATTTAAATTTGTATTGAAATAAATATACAAAATGCATATACAGTAAGGTAAATTTGTATTGAAAGAGATATTCAAGAATACATATAAAACAATGTAAATCTGTTTCAAAATATATATACGAATAAACATAAAATAAAGTAGATTTCTATAGAAATATATATACAAAATACATATGAAATTATGTAAATACGTATAAAAATATATATACAAAATACATATCAAATAATGTAAATTCGTGTCAAAATAAATAAACAAAATATCATGAAAAGAATGTGTATTTGTATGAAAAAAGATAATAGATAATAAATTTGTATAAAATATATATGCAAGATACACATTAAATAACGTAAATATGTATAAAAAAGTATATACAATAATGTAACATCGTATCAAAATAAATACACAGAATATTAAAAAAATAATGTAAATTTGTATGAAAATAAAGATGCAAAATTCCCATAAAATAGCGCATTTCTTATAAAAATATATATACCAAAATACACATAAAATATTTAAATTTGCATTGAAATAAATATACAAAATGCACATACAATAAGGTAAATTTGTATTGAAAGAGATATGCAAAAATACATATAAAACAATGTAAATTTGTTTCAAAATATATATACGAATACAAATAAAAAAACGTAGATTTCTATAAAAATATATATACAAAATACACATAAAATTAAGTAAATACGTATAAAAAAATGTATACAAAATACACATAAAATAATGTAAATTCGAATTAAAATAAATAAACAAAATACCAATAAAAGAATGTGTATTTGGATAAATATAAATATACAAAATACACATACAAAATAAACATAAAATAAGGTAGATTTGTAATAAAATATATGTACAAAATACACATAAAATAATATAAATTTATTTGAAAATATATATACAAATACACATAAAATAACATGAATTTGTATAAAAATATATACTATTCAAAATAAATATTAAATAATGTAAAAGCGTATAAATATATATATATACAAAGTACATATAAGATAATGTAAATTCGTATCAACAAAACACCAATAAAATAATATATATTTGAATGAAAATAAATTTACAAAATACAAATAACATAACTAAAATTTGTATTAAAATATATACAAAAATACTTAGAAATAATTTGATTTTGTATGAAAATAGATATACAAAATACACATAAAACTAGGTAAATTTCTTTTGAAATGTATATACAAAATACCCATAAAATATTGTAAATTTGTGTCAAAATATATAAACAAATACACATAAAATAACGTAAATTTGCATGAAAAATATATACAAAATACACATAGAATAATGTCAACTAGTATCAAAATGAATGAGCAGAATATCAATAAAATAATGTAAATTTGTATGAAAATAAAGATGCAAAATACACAAAAAATAAAGCTTATGTTTATAAAAATACAGATACAAAAATACACATCGAATAATTAAATTTGTATTAAAATTAATATACAAAATGCGTATATAATAAGGTAAATTTGTATACAAAATACACATACAAAATAAACATAAAATAAGGTAGATTTGTAATAAAATATATGTACAAAATACACATCAAATAATGTAAATTTATTTGAAAATATATATACAAATACACATAAAATACCATGAATTTGTATAAAAATATATATTCAAAATAAATATTAAATAATGTAAAAGCGTATAAATATATATATACAAAGTACATATAAAATAATGTAAATTCGTATCAATATAAATCAACAAAACACCAATAAAATAATATATATTTGAATGAAAATAAATTTACAAAATACACATAACATAACTAAAATTTGTATTAAAATATATACAAAAATACATAGAAATAATTTGAGTTTGTATGAAAATAGATATACAAAATACACATAAGACTAGGTAAATTTCTTTTGAAATGTATATACAAAATACCCATAAAATATTGTTAATTTGTATCAAAATATATAAACAAATACACATAAAATAACGTAAATTTGTATGAAAAATATATACAAAATACACATAGAGTAATGTCAATTCGTATCAAAATGAATGAGCAGAATATCAATAAAATAATGTAAATTTGTATGAAAATAAGGATGCAAAATACCCAAAAAATAAAGCATATGTTTATAAAAATACAGATACAAAAATACACATCGAACAATGAAATTTGTATTAAAATTAATATACAAAATGCGTATATAATAAGGTAAATTTGTATTGAAAAAATATGCAACATACACGTTTACTCATACAAATTTATATTATTTATTGATATTTTGTTTATTTATATTGATGCGAATTACATGATTGTATGTGTATTTTGTACATATTTTTTTTATACGTATTTACATTATTTAATGTGTATTTTGTTTATATATTTTCATACAAATTTACGTTATTATATGTGTATTTGTATAAATATTTTGATACAAATTTACTTTATTTCATGTATTTTGTATATATATTTCAATTCAAATTTAGCTTATTTTGTGTGTATTTTGTATATATTTTCATACAAATTTAATTACTTCTGTGTATTTTTGTATATAGTTTTATATAAATTTACGTTATTTTATGTGTATTTTGTATATTTATATTTATAGAAATACACATTCTTTTATTGGTATTTTATTTATTTATTTTGATACGAATTTACATTATTTTATGTGTATTTTGTATACATTTTTTTATACGTATTTACTTCATTTTATGAGTATTTTGTATATATATTTTTATAGAAATCTACGTTATTTTATTTGTATTCATATATATATTTTGAAACAAATTTACATTGTTTTATATGTGTTTTGCATATCTATTTCAATACAAATTTACCTTATTGAATGTGTTTTTTGTATATTTATTTTAATACAAATTTAATTTTTTGATGTGTATTTTGGTATATATATTTTTATAAATAAAAAAATGCGTTATTTTATGGGTATTTTGCTTCTTTATTTTCATACAAATTTACATTATTTTATTAATATTCTGTGTATTATTTTGATACGATTTTACATTATTCTATTTGTGTTTTGTACATATTTTTTTATACAAATTTACGTTATTTTAAGTGTATTTGATAATGTATTTTCATTCAAATTTACATTATTTTATGTGTATTTTGTGTAAGTATTTCAATACAAATTTACCTAATTTTATGTGTATTTTGTATATTTATTTTCATATAAATTTAGAATATTTTTGTGTATTTTTGTATATAGTTTGATACAAATTTAGGATATTTTATGTGTATTTTATATATCTATTTTCATACAAATACACATTCTTTTATTGATATTTTGTTTATTTATTTTGACGCGAATTTACATTATTTAATGTGTATTTTGCATATATATTTTTATACGTATTTACATCATTTCATGTGTATTTTGTATATATATATATATATATATATATATATATATATATATATATATATATATATATATATATATATATATATATATATATATATATATATATATATATATATATATATATATTTATACAAATACATTCTTTTATTGGTATTTTGTTTATTTATTTTGATACTAATTTACATTATTTTATGTGTATTTTGTACATTTTTATACGTATTTACTTAATTTTATGTGTATTTTGTATATATATTTTTATAGAAATCTACCTTATTTCATGTGTATTCGTATATATATTTTGAAACAAATTTACATTGTTTATATGTATTTTGCATATCTATTTTTGTGTATTCTGTATTTATTTTTGTTATACATGTAAAATCGTATCAAAATAAGTACACAGAATATCAATAAAATAATTTAAATTTGTATGAAAATAAAGATGCAAAATACTCATAAGATAAAGTTTTTTTTTTTAAATAAATATACAAAAATACACATAGAATAATTAAATTTGTATTAAAATTCATATACAAAATGCACACATACAATAAGGATGACGTAAATACGTATTAAAATATATATTCACAATACACATTAAATAATGTAAATTCGCATCAAAATAAATAAACAAAATATCAATAAAAGAATGTGTATTTGTATGAAAATAGATTTACAAAATACACATAACATATTGTAAATTTGTATAAAACTCTTAAAAAAATACACAAAAATAATTTAAATTTGTATAAAAACATATATACAAAATACATATAAAACTAGTTAAATTTCTATTGAAATACATATACAAAATACACATAAAATAATGTAAATTTGAATGAAAATATATAAACAAATACACTTAAAATAACGTAAATTTGTATGAAATATATATAGAAAATACACATTAAATAATGTAAATATGTATAAAAAAATATATATAAAACACAAATAGAATAATGTAAAATAGCATCAAAATAAATACACAGAATATTAATAAAATAATGTAAATTTGTATAAAAATAAAGATGCAAAATACCCATAAAACAAAGAATTTTTATGAAAATATATATACCAAAATACACAAAATATTTAAATTTGTATTACAATAAATATACAAAATGCACATAAAATAAGGTAAATTTGTATTGAAATAGATATGCAAAATACACATAAAAATACGTAAATTTGTTTCAAAAAATATATACGAATAAACATAAAATAACGTAGATTTCTATAAAAATATATATACAAAATACACATAAAATAAAGTAAATACGTATAAGAAAATGTATACAAAATACACATAAAATAATGTAAATTCGTATCAAAATAAATAAACTAAATGACAATAAAAGAATGTTTACTTGTATAAATATAAATATACAAAATAACGTAGATTTCTATAAAAATATATATACAAAATACACATAAAATAAAGTAAATACGTATAAGAAAATGTATACAAAATACACATAAAATAATCTAAATTTGTATCAAAATATATATTCAAATGCACATATATTAAAATTAATATACAAAATGCGTATATAATAAGGTAAATTTGATTTGAAAAAATATGCAACATACACGTTTACTCATACAAATTTATATTATTTTATTGGTATTTTGTTTATTTATTTTGATACGAATTACATGATTATATGTGTATTTTGTACATATTTCTTTATACGTATTTACATTATTTAATGTGTATTTTGTTTATATATTTTCATACAAATTTACGTTATTATATGTGTATTTGTATAAATATTTTGATACAACTTTACTTTATTTCATGTATTTTGTATATATATTTCAATTCAAATTTAGCTTATTTTGTGTGTATTTTGTATATATTTTCATACAAATTTATTTACTTCTGTGTATTTTTGTATATAGTTTTATATAAATTTACGTACTTTTATGTGTATTTTGTATATTTATATTTATACAAATACACGTTCTTTTATTGGTATTTTGTTTATTTATTTTGATACGAATTTACATTATTTTATGTGTATTTTGTATACATTTTTTTATACGTATTTACTTCATTTTATGTGTATTTTGTATATATATTTTTATAGAAATCTACGTTATTTTATGTGTATTCGTATATATATTTTGAAACAAATTTACATTGTTTTATATGTATTTTTCATATCTATTTCAATACAAATTTACCTTATTGTGTGTGTTTTTTGTATATTTATTTTAATACAAATTTAATTTTTTGATGTGTATTTTGGTATATATATTTTTATAAATAAAAAAAATGCGTTATTTTATGGGTATTTTGCTTCTTTATTTTCATGCAAATTTACATTATTTTATTAATATTCTGTGTATTTATTTTGATACGATTTTACATTATTCTATATGTGTTTTGTACATATTTTTTTTATACAAATTTACGTTTTTTTATAAAATTATTGATACCAAAATACAAATAAAACATTTCAATTTGTATTAAAATAAATATACAAAATGCACATACAATAAGGTAAATTTGTATTGAAATAGATATTCAAAATACATATAAAATAATGTAAATTTGTTTCAAAATATATATACGAATACACATAAAATAACGTAGATTTCTATAAAAATACATATACAAAATACACATAACATTAAGTAAATACGTATAAAAAAATGTATACAAAATACACATAAAATAATGTAAATTCGTATAAATGTAAATAAACAATATACTAATAAAAGAATGTGTATTTGTGTAAATATAAATATACAAAATGCACATAAAATAACGTAAATTTATATAAAAATATATACATAAAATAACGCAAATTTCTATAAAAATATATGTACAAAAATGAAGATAAAATAAATTTGCATAAAAATATATATACAAAACACACATTAGATAATGTAAATGAGTATAAAAATATGTATAGAAAATACCTATGAAATAATCTAAATTCGTATAATTTTATACAAATTCATGTTATTTAATATGTATTTGTATATATATCTTCATACAAATTTATATTATTTTATGTGTATTTTTTCATATATTTCATTACAAATTTACCTTATTTTATGTTTATTTTGTATATTTATTTCATTCAATTTTAAATTATTTTGTGTATATTTGTATTTGTATTTAGGTTATTTTATGTGTATTGTGTATATATATTTTCATCCAAAATTACTTTATTTTATTGATATTTTCTTAATTTAATTCGATAAAATTTAGATTATTTCATAGGTATTTTCTATACATATTTTTATACTCATTTACATTATCTAAAGTGTGTTTTGTAAATATATTTTTATGCAAATTTATTTTATGTTCATTTTTGTACATATATTTTTATAGAAATTTGCGTTATTTTATGTATATAGATTTATATAAATTTACATTATTTTATGTGCATTTTGTATATTAATATTTATACAAATACACATTCTTTTATTGCTATATTGTTTATTTACATTTATACGAATTTACATTATTTTATGTGTATTTTGTATTCATTTTTTTATACGTATTTACTTAATATTATGTGTATTTTGTATATGTATTTTTATAGAAATCTACGTTATTTTATGTGTATTCGTATATATATTTTGAAACAAATTTACATTATTTTATATGTATTTTGCATATCTATTTCAATACAAATTTACCTTATTGTATGTACATTTTGTATATTTATTTTAATACAAATTCAAATATTTTATGTGTATTTTGGTATCAATAATTTTATAAAAATGCGTTATTTTATAGGTATTTTGCATCTTAATTTTCATACAAATTTACATTATTTTATTAATATTCTGTGTATATATTTTGATACGATTTTACTTTATACTATTTGTGTTTTGTATATATTTTTTTATACATATTTACATTATTTAATGTGTATTTTGAATATATATTTCATACAAATTTACGTTATTATATGTGTATTTGTTTATATATTTTCTTTCAAATTTACATTATTTTATATGAATTTTGTATATGTGTTTCAATACAAATTAACCTAATTTTATGTGTATTTTGTATATTTCTTTTCATACAAATTTAAATTATTTTTGTGTATTTTTGTATATAGTTTTATACAAATTTAGGTTATTTTATGTACGCATTTACATTATTTAATGTGTGTTTTGTATATATATTTTTATCCAAAGTTACTTTATTTTACGTTCATTTTTGGACATATATTTTTATGGAAATTAGCGTTATTTTACTTGTATTTGTATATGTTTTCTCATACAAATTTACATTATTTTATTAATATTTTGTTTATTTAGTTTGATACGAATTACATGATTATATGTGTATTTTGTACATATTTTTTATACGTATTTACATTACTTAATGTGTATTTTGTTTATATATTTTTAAACAAATTTACGTTATTATATGTATTTTATAAATATTTTGATACAAATTTACATTATTTTATGTATTTTGTATATACATTTCAATTCAAATTTAGCTTATTTTATCTGTATTTTGTATATCTATTTTCATACGAATTTAATTACTTCTGTGTATTTTTGTATATAGTTTTATACAAATTTACGTTATTTTATGTGTATTTTGTATATTTATATTTATACAAATACACATTCTTTTATTGGTATTTTGTTTATTTATTTTGAAACGAATTTACATTATTTTGTGTATTTTGTATACATTTTCTTATACGTATTTACTTCATTTTATGTGTATTTTGTATATATATTTTTATACAAATCTACGTTATTTTATGTATTCGTATATATATTTTGAAACAAATTTTCATTGTTTTATATGTATTTTGCATATCTATTTCAATACAGATTTACCTTATTGTATGTGTATTTTGTATATTTATTTTAATACAAATTAATATTTTATGTGTATTTTGGTATATATATTTTTATAAAAAAATGCGTTATTTAATGGGTATTTTGCATCTTTATTTTCATACAAATTTACATTGTTTTATTAATATTCTGTGTATTTATTTTGATACGATTTTACATTATTCTATTTGTGTTTTGTATATATTTTTTTTTATACATATTAACATTATTTAATGTGTATTTTGTATATTTTAAAACAAATTTACGTTATTTTATGCGCATCTGTTAAAATATTTTGATACAAATTTACATTATTTTATGTATTTTGTATATATATTTCAATTCAAATTTAGTTAATTTTATGTATATTTTGTATATCTATTTTCATTCGTATCAAAATAAATAAACAAAATAGCAATAAAATAATGCAAATTTGTATGAGAAAACATATACAAATACACATAAAATAACGCAAATTTCTAGAAAAATATATGTACAAAACTGCACATAAAATAATGTAAATTTGCATAAAAATATATATACAAAACACACATTAAATAATGTAAATGCGTACATAAAATAACCTAAATTTGTATAAAACTATATACAAAAATACACAAAAATATTTAAAATTTGTATAAAAAGATATATACAAAATACACATAAAATTAGGTAAATTTGTATTGAAATACATATACAAAATACACATAAAATAATGTAAATTTGAATGAAAATATATAAACATATACACTTAAAATAACGTAAATTTGTATAAAATATATATACAAGATACACATTAAATAATGTAAATGTGTATAAAAAAATATATACAAAAAAGAAATAGAATAATGTAAAACCGTATGAAAATAAATACACAGAATATCAATAAAATAATGTAAATTTGTATGAAAATAAAGATGCAAAATTCCCAAAAATTATCGCATTTTTTATAAAAATATATATACCAAAATACACATAAAATATTTAAATTTGTATTGAAATAAATATACAAAATGCATATACAGTAAGGTAAATTTGTATTAAAAGAGATATTCAAAAATACATATAAAACAATGTAAATTTGTTTCAAAATATATATACGAATACACATAAAATAAAGTAGATTTCTATAGAAATATATATACAAAATACATATGAAATTATGTAAATACGTATAAAAATATATATACAAAATACATATCAAATAATGTAAATTCGTATCAAAATAAATAGACAAAATATCATGTAAAGAATGTGTATTTGTATGAAAATAGATAATAGATAATAAATTTGTATAAAATATATATGCAAGATACTCATTAAATAATGTAAATATGTATTAAAAAGTATATACAAAAATCAAATAGAATAATGTAAATTCGTATCAAAATAAATACACCGAATATTAATAAAATAATGTAAATTTGTATGAAAATAAAGATGCAAAATACTCAAAAAATAAAGCATATGTTTATAAAAATACAGATACAAAAATACACATAGAATAATTAAATTTGTATTAAAATTAATATACAAAATGCGTATATAAAAAGGTAAATTTGTATTGAAAAAATATGCAACATACACGTTTACTCATACAAATTTATATTATTTTATTGGTATTTTGTTTATTTATTTTGATACGAATTACATGATTATATGAGTATTTTGTACACGTTTTTTTATACGTATTTACATAATTTAATGTGTATTTTGTTTATATATTTTCATACAAATTTACGTTATTATATATGTATTTGTATAAATTTTTTGATACAAATTTACTTTATTTCATGTATTTTGTATATATATTTCAATTCAAATTTAACTTATTTTGTGTGTATTTTGTATATATTTTCATTCAAATTTAATTACTTCTGTGTATTTATGTATATAGTTTTATATATATTTACGTTATTTTATGTGTATTTTGTATATTTATATTTATAAAAATACACATTCTTTTATTGGTATTTTGTTTATTTATTTTGATACGAATTTACATTATTTTATGTGTATTTTTTATACATTTTTTTTATACGTATTTACTTCATTTTATGTGTATTTTGAATATATATTTTTATAGAAATCTACGTTATTTTATTTGTGTTCGTATATATATTTTGAAACAAATTTACATAGTTTTATATGTATTTTGCATATCTATTTCAATACAAATTTACCTTATTGTATGTGTTTTTTGTATATTTATTTTAATACAAATTTCATTTTATGATGTGTATTTTGGTATATATATTTTTATAAATAAAAAAAATGCGTTATTTTATGGATATTTTGTTTCTTTATTTTCATACAAATTTACATTATTTTATTAATATTCTGTGTATTATTTTGATACGATTTTACATTATTCTTTTTGTGTTTTGTACATATTTTTTTTATACAAATTTACGTTATTTTAAGTGTATTTGATAATGTATTTTCATTCAAATTTACATTATTTTATGTGCATTTTGTGTAAGTATTTCAATACAAATTTACCTAATTTTATGTGTATTTTGTATATTTATTTTCATACAAATTTAGAATATTTTTGTGTATTTTTGTATATAGTTTGATACAAATTTAGGTTATTTTATGTGTATTTTGTATATCTATTTTCATACATATTCTTTTTATTTATATTTTGTTTATTTATTTTAAACAAATTTATATTATTTAATGTGTATTTTGTATATATATATATATATATATATATATATATATATATATATATATATATATATATATATATATATATATATATATATATATATATATATATATATATATATATATATATATATTTATACAAATACACATTCTTTTATTGGTATTTTGTTTATTTATTTTGATACTAATTTACATTATCTTATGTGTATTTCGTATACATTTTTTATACGTATTTACTTAATTTTATGTGTATTTTGTATATATGTTTTCATAGAAACCTACCTTATTTACAAATCTACAAATTTACATTGTTTATATGTATTTTGCATATCTATTTTTGTGTATTCTGGGTTTTTTTTTGTTATACATAGAATAATGTAAAATCGTATCAAAATAAGTACACAGAATATCAATAAAATAATTTAAATTTGTATGAAAATAAAGATGCAAAATACTCATAAGATAAAGCATTTTTTTTTAAATAAATATACAAAAATACACATAGAATAATTAAATTTGTATTAAAATTCATATACAAAATGCACACATACAATAAGGATGACGTAAATACGTATTAAAATATATATTCACAATACACATTAAATAATGTAAATTCGCATCAAAATAAATAAACAAAATATCAATAAAAGAATGTGTATTTGTATGAAAATAGATTTACAAAATACACATAAAATATTGTAAATTTGTATAAAACTCTATTAAAAAAATACACAAAAATAATTTAAATTTGTATAAAAACATATATACAAAATACACATAAAACTATTTAAATTTCTATTGAAATACATATACAAAATACACATAAAATAATGTAAATTTGAATGAAAATATATAAACAAATACACTTAAAATAACGTAAATTTGTATGAAATATATATAGAAAATACACATTAAATAATGTAAATATGCATAAAAAAATATATACAAAACACAAATAGAATAATGTAAAATAGCATCAAAATAAATACACAGAATATTAATAAAATATTGTAAATTTGTATGAAAATAAAGATGCAAAATACCCATAAAACAACGCATTTTTTATGAAAATATATATACCAAAATACACAAAATATTTAAATTTGTATTACAATAAATATACAAAATGCACATACAATAAGGTAAATTTGTATTGAAATAGATATGCAAAATACACATAAAACAATGTAAATTTGTTTCAAAAAATATATACGAATAAACATAAAATAACGTAGATTTCTATAAAAATATATATACAAAATACACATAAAATGAAGTAAATACGTATAAGAAAATGTATACAAAATACACATAAATAATGTAAACTCGTATCAAAATAAATAAACTAAATGCCAATAAAAGAATGTTACATGTATAAATATAAATACAAAATACATAAAATAACGTAAAATTGTATAAAACTATATACAAAAATAAACAAAAATAATTAAATTTCTATGAAAATAGATATACAAAAGAAACATAAAATAAGCTAAATTTGAATTTAAATAAATATAGAAAATCCATAAAATAATGTAAATTTGTATCAAAATATATATTCAAATACACATATATTAAAATTAATATACAAAATGCGTATATAATAAGGTAAATTTGTATTGAAAAAATATGCAACATACACGTTTACTCATAAAAATTTATATTATTTTATTGGTATTTTGTTTATTTATTTTGATACGAATTACATGATTATATGTGTATTTTGCACATATTTCTTTATACGTATTTACATTATTTAATGTGTATTTTGTTTATATATTTTCATACAAATTTACGTTATTATATGTGTATTTGTATAAATATTTTGATACAAATTTACTTTATTTCATGTATTTTGTATATATATTTCAATTCAAATTTAGCTTATTTTGTGTGTATTTTGTATATATTTTCATACAAATTTATTTACTTCTGTGTATTTTTGTATATAGTTTTATATAAATTTACGTACTTTTATGTGTATTTTGTATATTTATATTTATACAAATACACATTCTTTTATTGGTATTTTGTTTATTTATTTTGATACGAATTTACATTATTTTATGTGTATTTTGTATACATTTTTTTATACGTATTTACTTCATTTTATGTGTATTTTGTATATATATTTTTATAGAAATCTACGTTATTTTATGTGTTCGTATATATATTTTGAAACAAATTTACATTGTTTTATATGTATTTTGCATATCTATTTCAATACAAATTTACCTTATTGTATGTGTTTTTTGTATATTTATTTTAATACAAATTAAATTTTTTGATGTGTATTTTGGTATATATATTTTTATAAATAAAAAAAAGCGTTATTTTATGGGTATTTTGCTTCTTTATTTTCATACAAATTTACATTATTTTATTAATATTCTGTGTATTTATTTTGATACGATTTTACATTGTTCTATTTGTGTTTTGTACATATTTTTTTTATACAAATTTATGTTATTTTAAGTGTATTTGTTTATGTATTTTCATTAAAATTTACATTATTTTATGTGTATTTTGTGTAAGTATTTCAATACAAATTTACCTAATTTTATGTGTATTTTGTATATTTATTTTCATACAAATTTAGAATATTTTTGTGTATTTTTGTATATAGTTTGATACAAATTTAGGTTATTTTATGTGTATTTTGTATATCTATTTTCATACAAATACACATTCTTTTATTGATATTTTGTTTATTTATTTTGACGCGAATTTACATTATTTAATGTGTATTTTGTATATATATTTTTATACGTATTTACATCATTTCATGTGTATTTTGTATAGTTTTAAACAAATTTATATTATTTAATGTGTATTTTGTATATATATATATATATATATATATATATATATATATATATATATATATATATATATATATATATATATATATATATATATATATATATATATATATATATATATATATATATATATATATATATATATATACATCTTTTTTATTGGTATTTTGTTTATTTATTTTGATACTAATTTACATTATCTTATGTGTATTTCGTATACATTTTTTATACGTATTTACTTAATTTTATGTGTATTTTGTATATATGTTTTTATAGAAATCTACCTTATTTCATGTGTATTCGTATATATATTTTGAAACAAATTTACATTGTTTATATGTATTTTGCATATCTATTTTTGTGTATTCTGTATTTATTTTTGTTATACATAGAATAATGTAAAATCGTATCAAAATAAGTACACAGAATATCAATAAAATAATTTAAATTTGTATGAAAATAAAGATGCAAAATACTCATAAGATAAAGCATTTTTTTTTAAATAAATATACAAAAATACACATAGAATAATTAAATTTGTATTAAAATTCATATACAAAATGCACACATACAATAAGGATGACGTAAATACGTATTAAAATATATATTCACAATACACATTAAATAATGTAAATTCGCATCAAAATAAATAAAAAAAATATCAATAAAAGAATGTGTATTTGTATGAAAATAGATTTACAAAATACACATAAAATATTGTAAATTTGTATAAAACTCTATTAAAAAATTCACAAAAATAATTTAAATTTGTATAAAAACATATATACAAAATACACATAAAACTATTTAAATTTCTATTGAAATACATATACAAAATACACATAAAATAATGTAAATTTGAATGAAAATATATAAACAAATACACTTAAAATAACGTAAATTTGTATGAAATATATATAGAAAATACACATTAAATAATGTAAATATGTATAAAAAAATATATACAAAACACAAATAGAATAATGTAAAATAGCATCAAAATAAATACACAGAATATTAATAAAATATTGTAAATTTGAATGAAAATAAAGATGCAAAATACCCATAAAACAACGCATTTTTTATGAAAATATATATATATAAATACACAAAATATTTAAATTTGTATTACAATAAATATACAAAATGCAAATAAAATAAGGTAATTTTTATTGAAATAGATATGCAAAATACACATAAAACAATGTAAATTTGTTTCAAAAAAATATACGAATAAACATAAATAAACGTAGATTTCTATAAAAATATATATACAAAACATAAAATAAAATAAATACGTATAAGAAAATGTATACAAAATACACATAAAATAATAATAATCGTATCAAAATAAATAAACTAAATGACAATAAAAGAATGTTTACTTGTATAAATATAAATATACAAAATACACATAAAATAACGTAAAATTGTATAAAACTATATACAAAAATAAACAAAAATAATTAAATTTCTATGAAAATAGATATACAAAAGAAACATAAAATAAGCTAAATTTGAATTTAAATAAATATAGAAAATCCATAAAATAATGTAAATTTGTATCAAAATATATATTCAAATACACATATATTAAAATTAATATACAAAATGCGTATATAATAAGGTAAATTTGTATTGAAAAAATATGCAACATACACGTTTACTCATAAAAATTTATATTATTTTATTGGTATTTTGTTTATTTATTTTGATACGAATTACATGATTATATGTGTATTTTGCACATATTTCTTTATACGTATTTACATTATTTAATGTGTATTTTGTTTATATATTTTCATACAAATTTACGTTATTATATGTGTATTTGTATAAATATTTTGATACAAATTTACTTTATTTCATGTATTTTGTATATATATTTCAATTCAAATTTAGCTTATTTTGTGTGTATTTTGTGTATATTTTCATACAAATTTATTTACTTCTGTGTATTTTTGTATATAGTTTTATATAAATTTACGTACTTTTATGTGTATTTTGTATATTTATATTTATACAAATACACATTCTTTTATTGGTATTTTGTTTATTTATTTTGATACGAATTTACATTATTTTATGTGTATTTTGTATACATTTTTTATACGTATTTACTTCATTTTATGTGTATTTTGTATATATATTTTTATAGAAATTACGTTATTTTATGTGTATTCGTATATATATTTTGAAACAAATTTACATTGTTTTATATGTATTTTGCATATCTATTTCAATACAAATTTACCTTATTGTATGTGTTTTTTGTATATTTATTTTAATACAAATTAAATTTTTTGATGTGTATTTTGGTATATATATTTTTATAAATAAAAAAAAGCGTTATTTTATGGGTATTGTTGCTTCTTTATTTTCATACAAATTTACATTATTTTATTAATATTCTGTGTATTTATTTTGATACGATTTTACATTATTCTATTTGTGTTTTGTACATATTTTTTTATACAAATTTACGTTATTTTAAGTGTATTTGTTTATGTATTTTCATTAAAATTTACATTATTTTATGTGTATTTTGTGTATGTATTTCAATACAAATTTAGCTAATTTTATGTGTATTTTGTATACTTATTTTCATACAAATTTAAAATATTTTTGTGTATTTTTGTATATAGTTTGATACAAATTTAGGTTATTTTGTGTGTTTTTTGTATATCTATTTTCATACAAATACACATTCTCTTTTTATTTTGTTTATTTATTTTGACGCGAATGTTATGTGAATTTGTTTTCATACAAATTTACATTATTTTATGTGTATTTTGTACATGTATTTAAATACAAATTTAACTAATTATATGTGTATTTTGTATATCTATTTTCATACAAATTGAAATTTATTTTTTTGTTTTTTTGTATATATTTTTATTCAAATTTTCGTAATCTTATAAAAATATATATACCAAAATACACATAAAATATTTAAATTTGCATTGAAATAAATATACAAAATGCACATACAATAAGGTAAATTTGTATTGAAAGAGATATGAAAAAATACATATAAAACAATGTAAATTTGTTTCAAAATATATATAAGAATACAAATAAAAAAACGTAGATTTCTATAAAAATATATATACAAAATACACTTAAAATTAACTAAATACGTATAAAAAAATGTATACAAAATACACATAAAATAATGTAAATTCGAATTAAAATAAATAAACAAAATACCAATAAAAGAATGTGTATTTGGATAAATATAAATATACAAAATACACATACAAAATAAACATAAAATAAGGTAGATTTGTAAAAAAATATATGTACAAAATACACATAAAATAATGCAAATATATATAAAAATATATATACAAATAGACATAAAATACCATGAATTTGTATAAAAATATATATTCAAAACAAATATTAAATAATGTAAAAGCGTATAAAAATATATATACAAAGTACATATAAAATAATGTAAATTCGTTTCAATATAAATCAACAAAACACCAATAAAATAAAATATATTTGAATGAAAATAAATTTACAAACTACACATAACATAACTAAAATTTGTATTAAAATATATACAAAAATACATAGAAATAATTTGAGTTTGTTTGAAAATAGATATACAAAATACACATAAAACTAGGTTAATTTCTTTTGAAATGTATATACAAAATACCCATAAAATATTGTAAATTTGTGTCAAAATATATAAACAAATACTCATAAAATAACGTAAATTTGTATGAAAAATATATACAAAATACACATAGAATAATGTCAATTCGTATCAAAATGAATGAGCAGAATATCTATAAAATAATGTAAATTTGTATGAAAATAAAGATGCAAAATACCCAAAAAATAAAGCATATGTTTATAAAAATACAGATACAAAAATATACATCGAATAATTAAATTTGTATTAAAATTAATATACAAAATGCGTATATAATAAGGCAAATTTGTATTGAAAAAATATGCAACATACACATTTACTCATTCAAATTTTTATTATTTTAATGGTATTTTGTTTATTTATTTTGATACGAATTACATGATTATATGTGTATTTTGTACATATTTTTACACATAAAATAACGTAAACTTGTATGAAAAATATATACAAAATACACATAGAATAATGTCAATTCGTATCAAAATGAATGAGCAGAACATCAATAAAATAATGTAAATTTGTATGAAAATAAAGATGCAAAATACCCAAAAAATAAAGCATATGTTTATAAAAATACAGATTCAAAAATACACATAGAATAATTAAATTTGTATTAAAATTAATATACAAAATGCGTATATAATAAGGTAAATTTGTATTGAAAAAATATGCAACATACACGTTTACTCATACAAATTTATATTATTTTATTGGTATTTTGTTTATTTATTTTGATACGAATTACATGATTATATGTGTATTTTGTACATATTTTTTTATACGTATTAACATTATTTAATGTGTATTTTGTTTATATATTTTCATACAAATTTACGTTATTATATGTGTATTTGTATAAATATTTTGATACAAATTTACTTTATTTCATGTATTTTGTATATATATTTCAATTCAAATTTAGCTTATATCGTGTGTATTTTGTATATATTTTCATACAAATTTAATTACTTCTGTGTATTTTTGTATATAGTTTTATATAAATTTACGTTATTTTATGTGTATTTTATATATTTATATTCATACAAATACACATTCTTTTATTGGTATTTTGTTTATTTATTTTGATACGAATTTACATTAGTTTATGTGTATTTTGTATACATTTTTTTTATACGTATTTACTTCATTTTATGTGTATTTTGTATATATATTTTTATAGAAATCTACGTTATTTTATGTGTATTCGTATATATATTTTGAAACAAATTTACATTGTTTTATATGTATTTTGCATATCTATTTCAATACAAATTTACCTTATTGTATGCGTTTTTTGTATATTTATTATAATACAAATTTAATTTTTTGATGAGTATTTTGGTATATATATTTTTATAAATAAAAAAAATTGCTTTATTTTATGGGTATTTTGCTTCTTTATTTTCATGCAAATTTACATTATTTTATTAATATTCTGTGTATTTATTTTGATACGATTTTACATTATTCTATATGTGTTTTGTACATATTTTTTTATACAAATTTACGTTTTTTTATAAAATTATTGATACCAAAATACACATAAAACATTTCAATTTGTATTAAAATAAATATACAAAATGCACATACAATAAGGTAAATTTGTATTGAAATAGATATGCAAAATACATATAAAATAATGTAAATTTGTTTCAAAATATATATACGAATACACATAAAATAACGTAGATTTCTATAAAAATACATATACAAAATACACATAACATTAAGTAAATACGTATAAAAAAATGTATACAAAATTCACATAAAATAATGTAAATTCGTATAAATGTAAATAAACAATATACCAATAAAAGAATGTGTATATGTGTAAATATAAATATACAAAATGCACATAAAATAACGTAAATTTATATAAAAATATATACGTAAAATAACGCAAATTTCTATAAAAATATATGTACAAAAATGAACATAAAATAAATTTGCAAAAAAATATATATACAAAACACACATTAGATAATGTAAATGAGTATAAAAATATGTATAGAAAATACCTATGAAATAATCTAAATTCGTATCGAATTAAATTAAGAAAATACCAATAAAATAATGTAATTTTGGATGAAAATATATATACAAAATTCACATAAAATAACCTAAATACAAATATGCACATAAAATATTGTATTTTGTATATACATTTCAATTCAAATTTAGCTTATTTTATCTGTATTTTGTATATCTATTTTCATACGAATTTAATTACTTCTGTGTATTTTTGTATAGTTTTATACAAATTTACGTTATTTTATGTATATTTTGTATATTTATATTTATACAAATACACATTCTTTTATTGGAATTTTGTTTATTTATTTTGATACGAATTTACATTATTTTACGTGTATTTTGTATACATTTTCTTATACGTATTTACTTCATTTTATGTGTTTTTTGTATATATGTTTTTATACAAATCTACGTTATTTTATGTGTATTCGTATATATATTTTGAAACAAATTTACATTGTTTTATATGTATTTTGCATATCTATTTCAATACAGATTTACCTTATTGTATGTGTATTTTGTATATTTATTTTAATACAAATTATTTTTTTCATGTGTATTTTGGTATATATATTTTTATAAAAAATGCGTTATTTAATGGATATTTTGCATCTTTATTGACATACAAATTTACATTGTTTTATTATTAATAATATAAATTTGTATGAAAATATATATAAAAATACACATAAAATAACATGAATTTGTATAAAATTTGTTTCAAAATATATACGAATACACACAATAAAATAACGTAAATTTTTATGAAAATGTATATATAAAATACACATAAAACAGTTTAAATAAGTAGAAAAATATATATACAAAATAAATATAAAATAATGTAAATTCGTAAAAAATTAAATACACAAAATTCTAATAAAAGAATGTATATTTGTAGGAAAATATATATACAAAAAATAAATAAAATAAATAAAATTTGTATAAAAATATATACAAAAATACACAAAAATAGTTTAAATTTGTTTGAAAATAGATATGCAAAATACACATAAAGTTAGGCAAATTTGTACTGAAATACATATACAAAACTCACATAGAATAATGTAAATTTGTATGAAAATATATAAACAAATACATATAAAATCACGTAAATTTGGATAAAATATATATATACAAATTATACATTAAATATTTTAAATATGTATAAAAATATATTATATTATATATATTTTTATTGATATTTGCGTTATTTATGTGTATTTTGTATATGTTTTCTCATAGAAATTTACATTATTTTATTGGTATTTTGTCTATTTATTTTGATACGAATTACATGATTATTTGTGTATTTTTACATTTTTTTATACGTATTTACATTATTTAATGTGTATTTTGATTATATATTTTTATACAAATTTACGTTATTATATGTATATTTGTATAGGTATTTTGATACAAATTTACATTATATTATGTATTTTGTTTATATATTTCAATTCAAATTTAGCTTATTTTATGTGTATTTTGTATATCTATTTATTTTATTACAAAATCAAATATTTTATGTTTTTTCGTATATATATTTTTATAAAAAATGCGTTATTTTATGGGTATTTTTCATCTTAATTTTCATTCAAATTTACATTATTTTATTAATATTTTCTGTATTTATTTTGATACGATTTTACATTATTTTATTTGGGTTTTGTATATATTTTTTTATACATATTTACATTATTTAATTTTTTTTTGTATATATATTTAATACAAATTTACGTTATTTTAAGTCTATATGTTTATATATTTTCATTAAAATTTACATTATTTTAAGTGTATTTCGTATATGTATTTAAATACAAATTTACCTATTTTTATATGTTTTTTGTATATTTATTTTCATACAAGTTTAAATTTTTTGTGTGTATTTTTTTATAAAGTTTTATACAAATTTAGGTTATTTTAAGTGTATTTTGTATATCTATTTTCATACAAATACACATTCTTTTCATCATATTTTGTTTACTTATTTTGACACCAACTTACATTATTTAATGTGTATGTTTTATATATATTTTTATATATATATATATATATATATATATATATATATATATATATATATATATATATATATATATATATATATATATATATATATATATATATATATATATATATATATATATATATATATATATATATATATATATATATATATATATATATATATATATATATATATATATATATATATAAATCTGCGTTATTTTATGTGTATTCGTATATATATTTTGAGACAAATTAACATTGTTTTTTGTGTATTGTGCATATTTTTTCAATACAAATTTACCTTATTGTATGTGCATTTTGTATATTAATTTTAATACAAATTTGATTAATCTATGTGTAATTTTGTATATGTATTTTTATAAAAATATGTTTTATTTTATCGGGTATTTTGCATCTTTATTTTCATACAAATTTACATTATATTATTGATATTCTGTGTATTTATTTTAATATGATTTTACATTATTCTATGTGTATTTTGTATATATATTTTATATAAAATGTATTTGTTTTCATTTCAAAGAAATCTACATTATTTTATGTGTTTTTTTGTACATGTATTTAAATACAAATAAAAGTAGTTATATGTGTATTTTGTATATCTATTTTGTATGTATATTTTTATAGAAACTTACTCTATTTTATGAGTATTCGTATATATATTTTGATACAAATTTACATTACTGATGTGTATTTTGCATATCTATTTCTATACCAATTTACTTTATTGTACGTGCGTTTTGTATATTTATTTTAATACAAATTTAACTATTTTATATGTATTTTTGTATATATATTTTTATGCAAATATGCGTTATTATATGGATATTTTGCATCTTTATTTTCATTCAAATTTACATTATTTTATTGATATTCTCTTTATTTATTTTGATACGATTTAACATTATTCTATGTGTATCTTTTATATTTTTTTAATACATATTTACATTATTTAATGTTCATTTTGTATATATATTTTATCCAAATTTACAATTTTTTATGAGTATTTGTTTATATATTTTCATACAAATTTACATTATTTTATGTGTTTTTTGTATATATATTTTCCTACGTATTTAAATTATTTTATGTGTATTTTGTATATATATTTTCATTAAAAAATTACGTTATTTTATTGTTTGTATAAGTATATATTTTGATACAAATTTTATACAAATTCATGTTATTTAATAAGTATTTGTATATATATATATATCTTCATACAAATTTATATTATTTTATGTGAATTTTTTCATATATTTCATTACAAATTTACCTTATTTTATGTTTATTTTGTATATTTATTTCATTCAATTTTAAATTATTTTGTAAATATATGTATTTGTATTTAGGTTATTTTATGTGTATATTGTATATATATTTTCATCCAAAATTACTTTATTTTATTGATTTTTTCTTAATTTAATTCGATACGAATTTAGATTATTTCATAGGTATTTTGTATACATATTTTTATACTCATTTACATTATCTAAAGTGTGTTTTGTAAATATATTTTTATGCAAATTTATTTTGTCATTTTTGTACATATATTTTTATAGAAATTTGCGTTATTTTATGTATATAGATTTATATAAATTTACATTATTTTATGTGCATTTTGTATATTTATATTTATACAAATACACATTCTTTTATTGCTATATTGTTTATTTACATTTAAACGAATTTACATTATTTTATGTGTATTTTGTATTCATTTTTTTATACGTATTTACTTAATATTATGTGTATTTTGTATATGTATTTTTATAGAAATCTACGTTATTTTATGTGTATTCGTATATATATTTTGAAACAAATTTACATTATTTTATATGTATTTTGCATATCTATTTCAAAACAAATTTACCTTATTGTATGTGCATTTTGTATATTTATTTTAATACAAATTCAAATATTTGATGTGTATTTTGGTATCACTAATTTTATAAAAAATGCGTTATTTTATAGGTATTTTGCATCTTAATTTTCATACAAATTTACAATATTTTATTAATATTCTGTGTATATATTTTGATACGATTTTACTTTATACTATTTGTGTTTTGTATATATTTTTTTATACATATTTACATTATTTAATGTGTATTTTTAATATATATTTCATACAAATTTACGTTATTATATGTGTATTTGTTTATATATTTTCTTTCAAATTTACATTATTTTATATGTATTTTGTATATGTATTTCAATACAAATTAATCTAATTTTATGTGTATTTTGTATATTTCTTTTCATACAAATTTAAATTATTTTTGTGTATTTTTGTATATAGTCTTATACAAATTTTACGTTATTTTATGTACGCATTTACATTATTTAATGTGTGTTTTGTATATATATTTTTATCCAAAGTTACTTTAGTTTACGTTCATTTTTGGACATATATTTTTATGGAAATTAGCGTTATTTTACATGTATTTGTATATGTTTTCTCATACAAATTTACATTATTTAATTGATATTTTGTTTATTTAGTTTGATACGAATTACATGATTATATGTGTATTTTGTACATATTTTTTATACGTATTTACATTACTTAATGTGTATTTTGTTTATATATTTTTAAACAAATTTACGTTATTATACGTATTTTCATAAATATTTTGATACAAATTTACATTATTTTATGTATTTTGTATATACATTTCATTTCAAATTGAGCTTATTTTATCTGTATTTTGTATATCTATTTTCATACGATTTTAATTACTTCTGTGTTTTTTTGTATATAGTTTTATACAAATTTACGTTATTTTATGTGTATTTTGTATATTTATATTTATACAAATACACATTCTTTTATTGGTATTTTGTTTATTTATTTTGATACGAATTTACATTATTTTATGTGTATTTTGTATACATTTTTTTATACGTATTTACTTCATTTACGTGTATTTTGTATATATATTTTTATACAAATCTACGTTATTTTATGTGTATTCGTATATATATTTTGAAACAAATTTACATTGTTTTATATGTATTTTGCATATCTATTTCAAACCAGATTTACCTTATTGTATGTGTATTTTGTATATTTATTTTAATACAAATAATTTTTTTTATGTGTATTTTTGTATGTATATTTAAAAAAAATGCGTTATTTTATGGGTATTTTGCTTCTTTATTTTCATAAAAATTTACATTATTTTATTAATATTCTGTGTATTTATTTTGATACGATTTTACATTATTCTATTTGTGTTTTGTATATATTTTTTTATACAAATTTACGTTATTTTAAGTGTATTTGTTTATGTATTTTCATTCAAATTTACAGTATTGTATGTGTATTTTGTATATGTATTTCAATACAAATTTACCTAATTTTATGTGTATTTTGTATATTTATTTTCATACAAATTTAAATTATTTTTGTGTATTTTTGTATATAGTTTTATACAAATTTATGTTATCTTATGTGTATTTTGTATATATATTTTCATACAAATACACATTCTTTCATTGACATTTTGTTTATTTATTTTGACGCGAATTTACATCCTTTCATGTGTATTTTGTATATTTATAAAAAAATGCGTTATTTTATGGGTATTTTGCATCTTTATTTTCATACAAATTTACATTATTTTATTTTCATTCTGTGTATTTATTTTAACACGATTTTACATTATTTTATTTGTGTTTTGAATATATATTTTTTATACATATTTACATTATTTAATGAGTATTTTTTATATATATTTTATACAAATTTATGTTAATTTAAGTGTATTTTTTTATATATTTTCATTCAAATTTACATTATTTTATGTGTATTTTGTATATGTATTTCTTTACAAATTTACCTAATTTTATGTGTATTTTGTATATTTATTTTCATATAAATTTAATATATTTTTTGGATTTTTATATATAGTTTTATACAAATTTACGTTATTCTATGTGTATTTTGTATATGTTTTTTCATACAAATACACATTCTTTTATTGATATTTTAATTATTTATTTTGACACGAATTTACATTATTTAATGTGTATTTTGTATATATATTTTTATACTTATTTACAACATTTCATGTGTATTTTGTATATATATTTCTATAGAAATCTACGATATTTTATGTGTATTAGTATATATATTTTCAAACAAATCTACATTATTTTATGTGTATTTTGTATATATTTTTCATTATAAATTTGCCTTATTTTAAGTTTATTTTTATATCTATATTCATTCAAATTCAAATCATTTTATGTGTATATATTTATTTGTATTTACGTTATTTTATGTGTATTTTCTATATATATTTTCATTCAAAATTACATTATTTTATCGGTATTTTGTTCATTTATTTCGGTACGAATTTAGATTATTTCATGTGTATTTTCTATACATATACATATAGAGTAAATTTCTATGAAAATATATATTCAAAATACATATAAAATTATGTAAATAAGTATAAAAATATATATATCAAATACACCTAAAAAAAATGAAAATTCGTATCAAAATAAATAAATAAAATTCCGATAAAAGAACGTATATTTGTAGGAAAATAAATATACAAAATACACATAAAATTACGAAAATTTGAATAAAAATATATACAAAAATACACAAAATTAATTTCAATTTGTATGAAAATAGATATACAAAATACACATATAATTAGTTAAATTTATATTTAAATACATGTACAAAATTCACATAAAATAATGTAAATTTGTATGAAATGAAAACAAATTCACATAAAATAACGTACATTGGTATAAAATAGATATACAAAATATACATAGAATAATGTAACATCGTATCAAAATAAATACACAGAATATCAATAAAATAATGTTATTTTGTATGAAAATAAAGATGCAAAATACCCATAAAATAAAGCATATTTTTATAAAAATACATATACAAAAATACACATAGAATAGCTAAATTTGTATTAAAATTAATATACAAAATGCACGTACAATAAGGTAAATTTGTATTTAAAAAATATGCAAAATGCACATAAAACAATGTATATTTGTATCAAAAAATATATACGAATACACATAAAATAACGTATATTTCTATAGAAATATATATACAAAATACACATGAAATGACGTAAATACGTATAAAAATATATATACACAATACACATTAAATAATGTAAATTCGCATCAAAATAAATGAACAAAATATCAATAAAAGAATGTGTATTTGTATGAAAATAGATATACAAAATACACATAAAATATTGTAAATTTGAATATTACTCTATACAAAAATACACAAAAAATAATTTAAATTTGTATAAAATATATATACAAAATACACATGAAATTAGGTAAATTTCTATTGAAATACATATACAAAATGCACATAAAATAATGTAAATTTGAATAAAAATATATAAACAAATACACTTAAAAGAACGAAAATTTGTATGAAATATATATAGAAAATACACATTAAATAATGTAAATATGTATAAAAAAATATATACAAAACACAAATAGAATAATGTAAAATAGTATCAAAATAAATAAACAGAATATTAATAAAATAATGTAAATTTGTATGAAAATAAAGATGCAAAATACCCATAAAACAACGCATTTTTTATGAAAATATATATACCAAAATGCACATAAAATATTTAAATTTGTATTACAATAAAAATACAAAATGCACATACAATAAGGTAAATTTGTATTGAAATAGATATGCAAAATACATATAACAATGTAAATTTTTTTCAAAATATACATACGAATACACATAAAATAACGTAGATTTCTATAATATATATATACAAAATACACATAAAATGAAGTAAATACGTATAAGAAAATGTATACAAAATACACATAAAATAATGTAAGTTCGTATCAAAATAAATAAACTAAATGCCAATAAGATAATGTTTACTTGTTTAAATATAAATATACAAAATACACATAAAATAACGTAAAATTGTATAAAACTATATGCAAAAATAAACAAAAATAATTAAATTTGTATGAAAATAGATATACAAAAGACACATAAAATAAACTATATTTGAATTTAAATAAATATAGAAAATCCATAAAATAATGTAAATTTGTATCAAAATATATATTCAAATACACATATATTAAAATTAATATACAAAATGCGTATATAATAAGGTAAATTTGTATTGAAAAAATATGCAACATACTCGTTTACTCATACAAATTTATATTATTTCATTGGTATTTTGTTTATTTATTTTGATACGAATTACATGATTATATGTGTATTTTGTACATATTTCTTTATACGTATTTACATTATTTAATGTGTATTTTGTTTATATATTTTCATACAAATTTACGTTATTATATGTGTATTTGTATAAATATTTTGATACAAATTTACTTTATTTCATGTATTTTGTATATATATTTCAATTCAAATTTATCTTATTTTGTGTGTATTTTGTATATATTTTCATGCAAATTTATTTACTTCTGTGTATTTTTGTATATAGTTTTATATAAATTTACGTTATTTTATGTGTATTTTGTATATTTATATTTATACAAATACACATTCTTTTATTGGTATTTTGTTTATTTATTTTGATACGAATTTACATTATTTTATGTGTATTTTGTATACATTTTTTTATACGTATTTACTTCATTTTATGT
This sequence comes from Eriocheir sinensis, assembly GCF_024679095.1. Classification (NCBI taxonomy): domain Eukaryota; kingdom Metazoa; phylum Arthropoda; class Malacostraca; order Decapoda; family Varunidae; genus Eriocheir; species Eriocheir sinensis. The sequence continues at coordinate 368,287 of NW_026111028.1, read as the reverse complement.
GTATTTTGTATATATATTTTTATAGAAATCTACGTTATTTTATGTGTATTCGTATATATATTTTGAAACAAATTTACATTGTTTTATATGTATTTTGCATATCTATTTCAATACAAATTTACCTTATTGTATGTGTTTTTTGTATATTTATTTTAATACAAATTAAATTTTTTGATGTGTATTTTGGTATATATATTTTTATAAATAAAAAAAGCGTGATTTTATGGGTATTTTGCTTCTTTATTTTCATACATATATACATTATTTTATTAAAATTCTGTGTATTTATTTTGATACGATTTTACATTATTCTATTTGTGTTTTCCTAAAAAAAAATTTATAGAAATTTACGTTATTTTAAGTGTATTTGTTTATGTATTTTCATTCAAATTTACATTATTTTATATGTATTTTGTGTATGTATTTCAATTCAAATTAACTAATCTTATGTGTATTTTGTATATTTATTTTCATACAAATTTAAAATATTTTTTTTTTTTTTTGTATATAGTTTGATACAAATTTAGGTTATTTTATGTGTATTTTGTATATCTATATTCATACAAATACACATTATTTTATTGATATTTTGTTTATTTATTTTGACGCGAATTTTATGTGAATTTGTTTTCATTTCATACAAATTTACATTATTTTATGTGTATTTTGTACATGTATTTAAATACAAATTTAACTAATTATATGTGTATTTTGTATATCTATTTTCATACAAATTGAAATTTATTTTTTTGTTTTTTTGTATATATTTTTATTCAAATTTTCGTAATCTTATAAAAATATATATACCAAAAAACACATAAAATATTTAAATTTGCATTGAAATAAATATACAAAATGCACATACAATAAGGTAAATTTGTATTTGAAAGAGATATGCAAAAATACATATAAAACAATGTAAATTTGTTTCAAAATATATACGAATACAAATAAAAAAACGTAGATTTCTATAAAAATATATATACAAAATACACATAAAATTAAGTAAATACGTATAAAAAAATGTATACAAAATACACATAAAATAATGTAAATTCGAATTAAAATAAATAAATAAAATACCAATAAAAGAATGTGTATTTGGATAAATATAAATATACAAAATACAAATACAAAATAAACATAAAATAAGGTAGATTTGTAATAAAATATATGTACAAAATACACATAAAATAATGTAAATTTATATAAAAATATATATACAAATACACATAAAATACCATGAATTTGTATAAAAATATATATTCAAAATAAATATTAAATAATGTAAAAGCGTATAAAAATATATATACAAAGTACATATAAAATAATGTAAATTCGTATCAATATAAATCAACAAAACACCAATAAAATAATATATATTTGAATGAAAATAAATTTACAAAATAAACATAACATAACTAAAATTTGTATTAAAATATATACAAAAATACATAGAAATAATTTGAGTTTGTATGAAAAGAGATATACAAAATACACATAAAACTAGGTAAATTTCTTTTGAAATGTATATACAAAATACCCATAAAATATTGTAAATTTGTGTCAAAATATATAAGCATATATTTTCATACAAATTTACGTTATTATATGTGTATTTGTATAAATATTTTGATACAAATTTACTTTATTTCATGTATTTTGTATATATATTTCAATTCAAATTTAGCTTATATCGTGTGTATTTTGTATATATTTTCATACAAATTTAATTACTTCTGTGTTTTTTTGTATATAGTTTTATATAAATTTACGTTATTTTATGTGTATTTTATATATTTATATTCATACAAATACACATTCTTTTATTGGTATTTTCTTTATTTATTTTGATACGAATTTACATTATTTTATGTGTATTTTGTATACATTTTTTTATATGTATTTACTTCATTTTATGTGTATTTTGTATATATATTTTTATAGAAATCTACGTTATTTTATGTGTATTCGTATATATATTTTGAAACAAATTTACATTGTTTTATATGTATTTTGCATATCTATTACAATACAAATTTACCTTATTGTATGTGTTTTTTGTATATTTATTTTAATACAAATCTAATTTTTTGATGTGTATTTTGGTATATATATTTTTATAAATAAAAAAAATGCGTTATTTTATGGGTATTTTGCTTCTTTATTTTCATGCAAATTTACATTATTTTATTAATATTCTGTGTATTTATTTTGATACGATTTTACATTATTCTATATGTGTTTTGTACATATTTTTTTATACAAATTTACGTTTTTTTATAAAATTATTGATACCAAAATACACATTTTTTTTTTTTACAGCAAAGGAGACAGCTCAAGGGCACAAAAAAGTAAACATTAACAAAAAAAAGCCCGCTACTCGCTGCTCCCAAAAACATTTCAATTTGTATTAAAATAAATATACAAAATGCACATACAATAAGGTAAATTTGTATTGAAATAGATATGCAAAATACATATAAAATAATGTAAATTTGTTTCAAAACATATATACGAATACACATAAAATAACGTAGATTTCTATAAAAATACATATACAAAATACACATAACATTAAGTAAATACGTATAAAAAAATGTATACAAAATACACATAAAATAATGTAAATTCGTATAAATGTAAATAAACAATATACCAATAAAAGAATGTGTATTTGTGTAAATATAAATATACAAAATGCACATAAAATAACGTAAATTCATATAAAAATATATACATAAAATAACGCAAATTTCTATAAATATATATGTACAAAAATGAACATAAAATGAATTTGCATAAAATTATATATACAAAACACACATTAGATAATGTAAATGAGTATAAAAATATGTATAGAAAATACCTATGAAATAATCTAAATTCGTATCGAATTAAATTAACAAAATACCAATAAAATAATGTAATTTTGGATGAAAATATATATACAAAATACACATAAAATAACCTAAATACAAATATACACATAAAATATTGTATTTTGTATATACATTTCAATTCAAATTTAGCTTATTTTATCTGTATTTTGTATATCTATTTTCATATGAATTTAATTACTTCTGTGTATTTTTGTATAGTTTTATACAGATTTACGTTATTTTATGTGTATTTTGTATATTTATATTTATACAAATACACGTTCTTTTATTGGAATTTTGTTTATTTTTTTATACGAATTTACATTATTTTACGTGTATTATGTATACATTTTCTTATACGTATTTACTTCATTTTATGTGTATATTGTATATATGTTTTTATACAAATCTACGCTATTTTATGTGTATTCGTATATATATTTTGAAACAAATTTACATTGTTTTATATGTATTTTGCATATCTATTTCAATACAGATTTACCTTATTGTATGTGTATTTTGTATATTTATTTTAATACAAATTAATTTTTTCATGTGTATTTTGGTATATATATTTTTATAAAAAATGCGTTATTTAATGGGTATTTTGCATCTTTATTGACATACAAATTTACATTGTTTTATTATAAAATAATATAAATTTGTATGAAAATATATATAAAAATACACATAAAATAACATGAATTTGTATAAAATTTGTTTCAAAATATATACGAATACACACAATAAAATAACGTAAATTTTTATGAAAATGTATATATAAAATACACATAAAATAGTTTAAATAAGTAGAAAAATATATATACAAAATCCATATAAAATAATGTAAATTCGTAAAAAATTAAATACACAAAATTCCAATAAAAGAATGTATATTTGTAGGAAAATATATATACAAAAATAAATAAAATAAATAAAATTTGTATAAAAATATATACAAAAATACACAAAAATAATTTAAATTTGTTTGAAAATAGATATGCAAAATACACATAAAGTTAGGCAAATTTGTATTGAAATACATATAAACATAAAATAATGTAAATTTGTATGAAAATATATAAACAAATACATATAAAATCACGTAAATTTGGATAAAATATATATATACAAAATATACATTAAATATTTTAAATATGTATAAAAATATATTATATTATATATATTTTTATTGATATTTGCGTTATTTATGTGTATTTTGTATATGTTTTCTCATAGAAATTTACATTATTTTATTGGTATTTTGTCTATTTATTTTGATACGAATTACATGATTATTTGTGTATTTTTTACATTTTTTTTATACGTATTTACATTATTTAATGTGTATTTTGTTTATATATTTTTATACAAATTTACGTTATTATGTGTGTATTTGTATAGGTATTTTGATACAAATTTACATTATTTTATGTATTTTGTTTATATATTTCAATTCAAATTTAGCTTATTTTATGTGTATTTTGTATATCTATTTATTTTATTACAAAATCAAATATTTTATGTTTTTTCGTATATATATTTTTATAAAAAATACGTTATTTTATGGGTATTTTGCATCTTAATTTTCATACAAATTTACATTATTTTATTATTATTTTCTGTATTTATTTTGATACGATTTTACATTATTTTATTTGGTTTTTGTATATATTTTTTTTATACATATTTACATTATTTAATGTTTTTTTTTTATATATATATATTTGATACAAATTTACGTTATTTTAAGTCTATATGTTTATATATTTTCATTAAAATTTACATTATTTTAAGTGTATTTCGTATATGTATTTCAATACAAATTTACCTATTTTTATATGTTTTTTGTATATTTATTTTCATACAAGTTTAAATTATTTTTGTGTATTTTTGTATAAAGTTTTATACAAATTTAGGTTATTTTAAGTGTATTTTGTATATCTATTTTCATACAAATACACATTCTTTTCATGATTTTTTGTTTATCTATTTTGACACGAATTAACATTATTTAATGTGTATTTTTTATATATATTTTTATACGTATTTACATTATTTCAAGTGTATTTTGTATATATATATTTCTATAGAAATCTGCGTTATTTTATGTGTATTCGTATATATATTTTGAGACAAATTTACATTGTTTTTTGTGTATTTTGCATATTTTTTCAATACAAATTTACCTTATTATATGTGCATTTTGTATATTAATTTTAATACAAATTTGATTAATCTATGTGTATTTTTGTATATGTATTTTTATAAAAATATGCTTTATTTTATTAGTATTTTGCATCTTTATTTTCATACAAATTTACATTATATTATTGATATTCTGTGTATTTATTTTAATATGATTTTACATTATTCTATGTGTATTTTGTATATATATTTTATATAAAATGTATTTGTTTTCATTTCAAAGAAATCTACATTATTTTATGTGTTTTTTTGTACATGTATTTCAATACAAATATAAGTAGTTATATGTGTATTTTGTATATCTATTTTGTATGTATATTTTTATAGAAATTTACTCTATTTTATGAGTATTCGTATGTATATTTTGATACAAATTTACATTATTGATGTGTATTTTGCATATCTATTTCTATACCAATTTACTTTATTGTACGTGCATTTTGTATATTTATTTTAATACAAATTTATCTATTTTATATGTATTTTTGTATATATATTTTTATGCAAATATGCGTTATTATATCGATATTTTGCATCTTTATTTTCATTCAAATTTACATTATTTTATTGATATTCTCTTTATTTAATTTGGTTTCGATTTAACATTATTCTTTGTGTATCTTTTATATTTTATATTTTTATATATCTTTTATGTATTTTGTTTATATATTTCAATTCAAATTTAGCTTATTTTATGTGTATTTTGTATATCTATTTATTTTATTACAAAATCAAATATTTTATGTTTTTTCGTATATATATTTTTATAAAAAATGCGTTATTTTATGGGTATTTTTCATCTTAATTTTCATTCAAATTTACATTATTTTATTAATATTTTCTGTATTTATTTTGATACGATTTTACATTATTTTATTTGGGTTTTGTATATATTTTTTTATACATATCTACATTATTTAATGTTCATTTTGTATATATATTTTATCCAAATTTACATTATTTTATGAGTATTTGTTTATATATTTTCATACAAATTTACATTATTTTATGTGTTTTTTGTATATATATTTCCCTACGTATTTAAATTATTTTATGTGTATTTTGTATATACATTTTCATAAAAAAAAATACGTTATTTTATTGTGTGTATAAGTATATATTTTGATACAAATTTTATACAAACTCATGTTATTTAATATGTATTTGTATATATATCTTCATTCAAATTTATATTATTTTATGTGTATTTTTTCATATATTTCATTACAAATTTACCTTATTTTATGTTTATTTTGTATATTTATTTCATTCAATTTTAAATTATTTTGAGTATATTTGTATTTGTATTTAGGTTATTTTATGTGTATTTTGTATATATATTTTCATCCAAAATTACTTTATTTTATTGATATTTTCTTAATTTAATTCGATACGAATTTAGATTATTTCATAGGTATTTTGTATACATATTTTTTATACTCATTTACATTATCTAAATTGTGTTTTGTAAATATATTTTTATGCAAATTTATTTTATGTTCATTTTTGTACATATATTTTTATAGAAATTTGCGTTATTTTATGTATATAGATTTATATAAATTTACATTATTTTATGTGCATTTTGTATATTTATATTTATACAAATACACATTCTTTTATTGGTATATTGTTTATTTACATTTATACGAATTTACATTATTTTTTGTGTATTTTGTATTCATTTTTTTATACGTATTTACTTAATATTATGTGTAATTTGTATATGTATTTTTATAGAAATATACGTTATTTTATGTGTATTCGTATATATATTTTGAAACAAATTTACATTATTTTATATGTATTTTGCATATCTATTTCAATACAAATTTACCTTATTGTATGTGCATCTTGTATATTTATTTTAATACAAATTCAAATATTTTATGTGTATTTTGGTATCAATAATTTTTAAAAAAATGCGGTATTTTATAGGTATTTTGCATCTTAATTTTCATACAAATTTACATTATTTTATTAATATTCTGTGTATATATTTTGATACGATTTTACTTTATACTATTTGTGTTTTGTATATATTTTTTATACATATTTACATTATTTAATGTGTATTTTGAATATATATTTCATACAAATTTACATTATTATATGTGTATTTGTTTATATATTTTCTTTCAAATTTACATTATTTTATATGTATTTTGTATATGTATTTCAATACAAATTAACCTAATTTTATGTGTATTTTGTATATTTCATTTCATACAAATTTAAATTATTTTTGTGTATTTTTGTATATAGTTTTATACAAATTTAGGTTATTTTATGTACGCATTTACATTATTTAATGTGTGTTTTGTATATATATTTTTATCCAAAGTTACTTTATTTTACATTCATTTTTGGACATATATTTTTATGGAAATTAGCGTTATTTTACATGTATTTGTATATGTTTTCTCATACAAATTTACATTATTTTATTGATATTTTGTTTATTTAGTTTGATACGAATTACATGATTATATGTGTATTTTGTACATATTTTTTTATACGTATTTACATTACTTAATGTGTATTTTGTTTATATATTTTTAAACAAATTTACGTTATTATATGTATTTTTATAAATATTTTGATACAAATTTACATTATTTTATATATTTTGTATATACATTTCAATTCAAATTTAGCTTATTTTATCTGTATTTTGTATATCTATTTTCATACGAATTTAATTACTTCTGTGTATTTTTGTATATAGTTTTATACATATATACGTTATTTTATGTGTATTTTGTATATTTATATTTATACAAATACACATTCTTTTATTGGTATTTTGTTTATTTATTTTGAAACGAATTTACATTATTTTATGTGTATTTTGTATACATTTTCTTATACGTATTTACTTCATTTTATGTGTATTTTGTATATATATTTTTATACAAATCTACGTTATTTTATGTGTATTCGTATATATATTTTGAAACAAATTTTCATTGTTTTATATGTATTTTGCATATCTATTTCAATACAGATTTACCTTATTGTATGTGTATTTTGTATATTTATTTTAATACAAATATTTTTTCATGTGTATTTTGGTATATATATTTTTATAAAAAGATGCGTTATTTAATGGGTATTTTGCATCTTTATTTTCATACAAATTTACATTGTTTTATTAATATTCTGTGTATTTATTTTGATACGATTTTACATTATTCTGTTTGTGTTTTGTATATATTTCTTTATACATATTAACATTATTTAATGTTTATTTTGTATATTTTAAAACAAATTTACGTTATTTTATCCGCATCTGTTAAAATATTTTGATACAAATTTACATTATTTTATGTATTTTGTATATATTTTTCAATTCAAATTTAGAGTATTTTATGTATATTTTGTATATCTATTTTCATTCGTATCAAAATAAATAAACAAAATAGCTATAAAATAATGTAAATTTGTATGAGATAACATATACAAATACACATAAAATAACGCAAATTTCTAGAAAAATATATGTACAAAAATTCACATAAAATAAAGTAAATTTGCATAAAAATATATATACAAAACACACATTAAATAATGTAAATGCGTACATAAAATAACCTAATTTTGTATAAAACTATATACAAAAATACTCAAGAATATTTAAAATTTGTATGAAAAGAAATATACAAAATACACATAAAATTAGGTAAATTTGTATTGAAATACATATACAAAATAAACATAAAATAATGTAAATTTTAATGAAAATATATAAACATATACACTTAAAATAACGTAAATTTGTATAAAATATATATGCAAGATACACATTAAATAATGTTAATGTGTATAAAAAAATATATACAAAAAAGAAATAGAATAATGTAAAATCCTATCTATATAAATACACAGAATATCAATAAAATAATGTAAATTTGTATGAAAAGAAAGATGCAAAATTCCCATAAAATAGCACATTTTTTTTTCAATACATTTACCAAAATACACATAAAATATTTAAATTTGTATTGAAATAAATATACAAAATGCATATACAGTAAGGTAAATATGTATTGAAAGAGATATTCAAAAATACATATAAAACAAAGTTAATTTGTTTCAAAATATATATACGAATACACATAAAATAACGTAGATTTCTATAGAAATATATATACAAAATACACATGAAATTATGTAAATACGTATAAAAATATATATACAAAATACAAATCTAGATAAATTCGTGTCAAAATAAATAAACAAAATATCATGAAAAGAATGTGTATTTGACTGAAAATAAATAATAGATAATAAATTTGTATGAAATATATATGCAAGATACACATTAAATAATATAAATATGTATTAAAAAATATATACAAAAAACAAATAGTATAATGTGAAATCGTAACAAAATAAATACACCGAATATTAATAAAATAATGTATATTTGTATGAAAATAAAGATGCAAAATTCGCATCAAATAGCGCATTTCTTATAAAAATATATATACCAAAATACACATAAAATATTTAAATTGGTATTGAAATAAATATACAAAATGCACATACAATAAGGTAAACTTGTATTGAAAGAGATATGCAAAAATACATATAAAACAATGTAAATTTGTTTCAAAATATATTTACGAATACACATAAAATAACGTAGATTTCTATAAAAATATATATACAAAATACACATAAAATTAAGTAAATACGTATAAAAATAGATATACAAAATACACATAGAATAATGTAAAATTGTTTAAAAAAAAAAAAAAAGAATATAAATAAAAATAATGTAAATTTGTATGAAAATAAAAATGCAAAATACCCATAAAATACCCATAAAATAAAGCATATTTTTATAAAAATACATATACAAAAATACACATAGCATAATTAAATTTGTATTAAAATTAGTATACAAAATGCATATACAATAAGGTAAATTTGTATTGAAAAAATATGCAAAATACACATAAAACAGTGTAAATTTATTTCAAAATCAATCTACGAATACTTATAAATCAACGTAGATTTCTATAGAAATATATATACAAAATACATATAAAATAATATAAATATATATATATATATATATATATATATATATATATATATATATATATATATATATATATATATATATATATATATATATATATATATATATATATATATATATATATATATATATATATATATATATATATATATATATATATATATATATATATATATATATATATATAAAATACACATTAAATAATGTAAATTCGCGTCAAAATAGATAAACAAAATATCAATAAAAGAATGTGTATTTGTATGAAAATATATATACAATATACACGTTATTTTATGTGAATTCGTATATATATTTTGAAACAAATTACACTGTTTTATTTAAATTTTGCGTTTTTTTTTCAATACAAATTTACCTTTTTGTATGTGTGCATTTTGTATATTAATTTTAATACAAATTTAATTATTCTATTTGTATTTTTGTATATGTATTTTTTTTTTTAAATATGCTTTATCTTATGGGTATTTTGCATCTTTATTTTCATACAAATTTAAATTATTTTATTGATATTCTGTGTACTTATTTTGATACGATTTTACATTATTCTATGTATAACAAAAATAAATCCATACAAAAATACACAAAAATAATTTAAATTTGTTTGAAAATAGATATGCAAAATATGTGTATTTTATATATATATATATATATATATATATATATATATATATATATATATATATATATATATATATATATATATATATATATATATATATATATATATATATATATATATATATATATATATATATATATATATATATATATATATATTTAAATTTAGCTTATTTTGTGTGTATTTTGTATATATTTTCATACAAATTTAATTACTTCTGTGTATTTTTGTATAGTTTTATACAAATTTACGTTATTTTATGTGTATTTTGTATATTTATATTTATACAAATACACATTCTTTTATTGGTATTTTGTTTATTTATTTTGATACGAATTTACATTATTTTATGTGTATTTTGTATACATTTTTTTATACGTACTTGCTTCATTTTATGTGTATTTTGTATATATATTTTTATAGAAATCTACGTTATTTTATGTGTATTCGTATATATATTTTGAAACAAATTTACATTGTTTTATATGTATTTTGCATATCTATCTCAATACAGATTTATCTTATTGTATGTGTATTTTGTATAATTATTTTAATACAAATAAATTTTTTCATGTGTATTTTGGTATATATATTTTTATAAAAAATGCGTTATTTAATGGGTATTTTGCATCTTTATTTTCATAAAATTTACATTGTTTTATTAATATTCTGTGTATTTATTTTGATACGATTTTACATTATTCTATTTGTTTTTGTATATATTTTTTTTATACATATTTACATTATTTAATGTGTATTTTGTATATTTTAAAACAAATTTACGTTATTTTATGCGCATCTGTGAAAATGTTTTGGTACAAATTTACATTATTTTATGTATTTTGTATATATATTTCAATACAAATTTGGTTTATTTTATGAATATTTTGTTTATCTATTTTCATTCGTATCAAAATAAATAAAGAAAATAGCAATAAAATAATGTAAATTTGTATGAGAAAACATATACAAATACACATTAAATAACGCAAATTTCTAAAAAAATATATGTACAAAAATGCACATAAAATAAAGTAAATTTGCATAAAAATACACATACAAAACACACATTAAATAATGTAAATGCGTACATAAAATAATCTAAATTTGTATAAAACTATATACAAAATACACAAAAATATTTAAAATTTGTATGAAAAGAAATATACAAAATACACATAAAATTATGTAAATTTGTATTGAAATACATATACAAAATACACATAGAATAATGTAAGTTTGAATGAAAATATATAAACAAATACACTTAAAATAACGTAAATTTGTATAAAATATATATGCAAGATACACATTAAATAATGTAAATGTGTATAAAAAAATATATAATAAAAAGAAATAGAATTATGTAAATCCTATCACTATAAATACACAGAATATCAATAAAATAATGTAAATTTGTATGAAAAGAAAGATTCAAAATTCCCATAAAATAACGGATTTTTTATAAAAATATATATATCAAAATACACATAAAATATTTAAATTTGTATTGAAATAAATATATAAAATGAATATACAGTAAGGTAAATATGTATTGAAAGAGATATTCGAAAATACATATAAAATAACGTAGATTTCTATAGAAATATATATACAAAATACACATGAAATTATGTAAATACGTATAAAAATATTTATACAAAATACATATCTAGGTAAATTCGTGTCAAAATAAATAAACAAAATATCATGAAAAGAATGTGTATTTGTATGAAAATAAATAATAGATAATAAATTTGTATGAAATATATATGCAAGATACACATTAAATAATGTAAATATATATAAAAAAATATATACAAAAAACAAATAAAATAATGTGAAATCGTATCAAAATAAATACACCGAATATTAATAAAATAATGTAAATTTGTATGAAAATAAAGATACAAAATTCCCATCAAATAGCGCATTTCTTATAAAAATATATATACCAAAATACACATAAAATATTTAAATTTGTATTGAAATAAATATACAAAATGCATATACCATAAGGTAAATTTGTATTGAAAAAATAAGCAAAATACACATAAAACAGTGTAAATTTATTTCAAAATCTATATACGAATACTCATAAATCAAAGTAGATTTATATATATATATATATATATATATATATATATATATATATATATATATATATATATATATATATATATATATATATATATATATATATATATATATATATATATATATATATATATATATATATATATATATATATATATATATATATATATATATATATATATATATATATATATATATATATATATATATATATATATATATATATATATACAAAATATACATAAAATAATATAAATTCGTATCAAAATAAATAAAGAAAATACCAATAAAAGAATGTGTATTTGAATGAAAATAAATATACAACATACACATAAAATAACGTAAACTTGTGTAAAACTATATACAAAAATACAAAAAAATAATTTTTATTTGTATGAAAATAGATGTACAAAATACACATAAAATAAGCTAAATTTGTAATGAAATACATTTACAAAATACACATAAAATATTGTAAATTTGAATGAAAATATATAAACAAATACACTTAAAATAACGTAGATTTCTATAAAATGTATTTAAAAAATACACATTAAATAATGTAAATATGTATAAAAAAATATATACAAAACACAAATAGAATAATATAAAATCGTATCAAAATAGATACACAGAACATTAATAAAATAATGTAAATTTGTATGAAAATTAAGATGCAGATTACCCATAAAATAACGCATTTTTTATAAAAATATTTATACCAGACACACATAAAATATTTGAATTTGTATTAAAATAAATATACAAAATGCACATACAATAAGGTAGATTTGTATTAAAATAGATATGCAAAATACATATCAAACCATGTAAATTTTTTTCAAAATATATATACGAATACACATAAAATAACGTAGATTTCTATGAAAATAAATATACAAAATACACATAAAATGAAGTAAATACGGATAAAAAAAGGTATACAAAATACACATAAAATAATGTAAACTCGTATCAAAAATAAATCAACAAAATACTAATAAAAGAATGTGTAATATATAAATATAAATATACAAAATAGAAATAAAATAACGTAGATTTATATAAAACTATATGCAAAAATACACAAAAGTAATTAAATTTCTGTGAAAATAGATATACAAAATACATGTGTATTTTGTATATTTATTTTCATACAAATTGAAATTATTTTTGTTTATTTTCTGATATATTTTCATACAAATTTTCGTTATTTTATGTGTATTTTGTATATTTATTTTTTCTACAAATATACGTTCTTTTATCTGAATTTTGTTTATTGAATTTGAAACGAGTTTACCTGATTTTGTATATCTATTTTCATACAAATTAAAATACTTCTGTGAATTTTTGTATATAGTTTTATATAAATTTACGTTATTTTAGATGTATTTTGTATATTTATATTTATACAAATACACATTCTTTTATTGGTTTTTTGTATATTTATTTTGATACGAATTTACATTATTTTATGTGTATTTTGTATACATTTTTTTATACGTATTTACTTCATTTTATGTGTATTTTGTATATATATTTTTATAGAAATCTACGTTATTTTATGTGTATTCGTATATATATATTTTGAAACAAATTTACATTGTTTTATATGTATTTTGCATATCTTTATATATTTATTTTAATTCAGATTTAATTTTTTAAGTGTATTTGTGTATATATATTTTTGAAAATAAATAAAAATGCGTTATTTTATGGGTATTTTGCCTCTTTATTTTCATACAAATTTACATTATTTTATTAATATTCTGTGTATATATTTTGATACGATTTTACATTATTCTATTTGTGTTTTGTATATATTTTTTTATACAAATATACGTTATTTTAAGTGTATTTGTTTATGTCTTTTCATTCAAATTTACATTATTTTATGTGTATTTTGTATATGTATTTCAATACAAATTTACCTACTTTTATGTGTATTTTGTATATTTATTTTCATACAAATTTAAAATATTTTTGTGTATTTTTGTATATAGTTTGATACAAATTTAGGTTATTTTATGTGTATTTTGTATATCTATTTTCATACAAATACACATTCTTTTATTGATATTTTGTTTATTTATTTTGACGCGAATTTACAGTATTTAATGTGTATTTTGTATATATATTTTTATACGTATTTACATCATTTCATGTGTATTTTGTATATATATTCCTATAGAAATCAACGTTATTTTATGTGAATTCGGATATATATTTTGAAACAAATTTACAATGTTTTATGTGTATTTTGCGTTTTTTTTTTCAATACAAACTTACCTTATTGTATGTGCATTTTGTATATTAATTTTAATACAAATTTAATTATTCTATGTGTATTTTTGTATATGTATTTTTTTTTTAAATATGCTTTATTTTATGGGTATTTTTCATCTTTATTTTCATACAAATTTAAATTATTTTATTGATATTCTCTGTACTTATTTTGATACGATTTTACATTATTCTATGTATAACAAAAATAAATACAGAATACACAAAAATAGATATGCAAAATACATATAAACAATGTAAATTTGTTTCTAAATATATATACGAATACACATGAAATACGGTAGATTTCTATAACAATATATATACAAAATACACATAAAATTAAGTAAATACGTATAAAAAATGTATACAAAATACACATAAAATAATGTAAACTAGTATCAAAATAAATAAACAAAATACCAATAAAAGAATATGTATTTGAATAAATATATATATACAAAATACACATTAAATAATATAAATTTGTTTAAAACTATACAAAATACACATGAAATGATGTAAATACGTATAAAAATATATATACAAAATACACATTAAATAATGTAAATTCGCGTCAAAATAAATAAACAAAATATCAATAAAAGAATGTGTATTTGTATGAAAATAGATATACAAAATACACATAAAATAATTTAAATTTGTATCAAACTATATACAAAAATACACAAAAATATTTTAAATTTGTATGGAAATAAATATACAAAATACACATAAAATTAGGTAAATATGTATTGAAATACATACACAAAATACATATAAAATAATGTAAATTTGAATGAAAATACATAAACAAATACACTTAAAATAACGTAAATTTGAATAAAAAAATATGTACAAAACACAAATAGAATAATGTAAAATCGTATCAAAATAAATACACAGAATATTAATAAAATAATGTAAATTTGTATGAAAATAAAGAAGCAAAATACCCATAAAATAACACATTTTTTTATTTATAAAAATATATGTACTAAAATACACATCAAAAAATTAAATTTGTATTAAAATAAATATACAAAAAACACATACAATAAGGTAAATTTGTTTTGAAATAGATATGCAAAATACATATAAAACAATGTAAATTTGTTTCAAAATATATATACGAATACACATAAAATAACGTACATTTCTATAAAAATATATATACAAAATACACATAAAATGAAGTAAATACGTATAAAGAAGTGTATACAAAATACACAGAAAATAATGTAAATTCGTATCAAAATAAATAAACAAAATACCAATAAAAGAATGTGTATTTGTATAAATATAAATATACAAAATACACATAAAATAACGTAAATTTATATAAAACTATATACAAAAATACACAGAAGTAATTAAATTCGTATGAAAATAGATATACAAAATACAGATAAAATAAGCTAAATTTAAATTGAAATGTATATACAAAATACATAAAATAATGTAAATTTGTATCAAAATATTTATAAAAATACATATAATAACGTAAATTTGTTTAAAAATATATAAACAAAATACACATTAAGTAATGTAAATACGTATAAAAAATATGTACAAACTACATATATAATCATTTAATTCGTATCAAACTAAATAAAAAAAATATCAATAAAATAATGTAAATTTGTATGAGAAAACATATACAAATACATATAAAATAACGCTAATTTCTATAAAAATATATGTCCAAAAATGAACGTAAAATAAAGTAACTATGGATGAAAATATATACAAAACACACATTAAATAATGTAAATGCGTACATAAAATAACCTAAATTTGTATAAAACTATATACAAAAATACACAAAAATAATTTAAATTTGTATGAAAAGAAATATACAAAATACACATAAAATTATGTTAATTTGTATTGAAATACATATACAAAATACACATAAAATAATGTAGATTTGAAAGAAAATATATAAAGAAATTCACATATAATAACGTAAATTTGTATGAAATATATATACAAAATACACATTAAATAATGTAAATATGTATAAAAAAAATATATACAAAACACAAATAGAATAATGTAAAATCGTATCAAAATTTACGTTATTATATGTATTTTTATAAATATTTTGATACAAATCTACATTATTTTATGTATTTTGTATATACATTTCAATTCAAATTTAGCTTATTTTATCTGTATTCTGTATATATATTTTCATACGAATTTAATTACTTCTGTGTATTTTTGTATATAGTTTTATACAAATTTACGTTATTTTATGTGTATTTTGTATATTTATATTGATACCAATACACATTCTTTTATTGGTATTTTGTTTATTTATTTTGATACGAATTTACATAATTTTATATGTATTTTGAATACATTTTCTTATACGTATTTACTTCATTTTATGTGTATTTTGTATATGTATTTTTATACAAATCTACGTTATTTTATGTGTATTCGTATATATATTTTGAAACAAATTTACATTGTTTTATATGTATTTTGCATATCTATTTCAATACAGATTTACCTTATTGTATGTGTATTTTGTATATTTATTTTAATACAAATTAATTTTTTCATGTGTATTTTGGTATATATATTTTTATAAAACATGCGTTATTTAATGGGTATTTTGCAACTTTATTTTCATACAAATTTACATTGTTTTATTAATATTCTGTGTATTTATTTTGATACGATTTTACATTATTTTATTTGTGTTTTGTATATATATTTTTTATACATATTTACATTATTTAATGTTTATTTTGTATATTTTAAAACAAATTTACGTTATTTTATGCGCATCTGTTAAAATGTTTTGATACAAATTTACATTATTTTCTGTATTTTGTATATATATTTCAATACAAATTTAGTTAATTTTATGTATATTTTGTATAAATATTTTCATTCGTATCAAAATAAATAAACAAAATAGCAATAAAATAATGTAAATTTGTATGAGAAAACATATACAAATACACATAAAATAACGCAAATTTCTAAAAAAATATATGTACAAAAATGCACATAAAGTAAAGTAAATTTGCATAAAAATATATATACAAAACACACATTAAATAATGTAAATGCGTACATAAAATAACCTAAATTTGTATAAAACTATATACAAAAATACACAAAAATATTTAAAATTTGTATGAAAAGAAATATACAAAATACACATAAAATTAGGTAAATTTGTATTGAAATACATATACAAAATACACATAAAATAATGTAAATTTAAATGAAAATACATAAACAAATACACTTAAAATAACGTAAAAGTGTATAAAATATATATGCAAGATACACATTAAATAATGTAAATGTGTATAAAAAAATATATACAAAAAAGAAATAGAATAATGTAAAATCCTATCAATATAAATACACAGAATATCAATAAAATAATGTAAATTTGTATGAAAAGAAAGATGCAAAATTCCCATAAAATAGCGCATTTTTTATAAAAATATATATACCAAAATACACATAAAATATTTAAATTTGTATTGAAATAAATATACAAAATGCATATACAGTAAGGTAAATATGTATTAAAAGAGATATTCAAAAATACATATAAAACAAAGTAAATTTGTTTCAAAATATATATACGAATACACATAAAATAACGTAGATTTCTATAGAAATATATATACAAAATACACATGAAATTATGTAAATAGGTATAAAAATATATATACAAAATACATATCTAGGTAAATTCGTGTCAAAATAAATAAACAAAATATCATGAAAAGAATGTGTATTTGTATGAAAATAAATAATAGATAATAAATTTGTATAAAATATATATGCAAAATACACATTAAATAATGTAAATATGTATAAAAAAAATATATACAAAAAACAAATAAAATAATGTGAAATCGTATCAAAATAAATACACCGAATATTAATAAAATAATGTAAATTTGTATGAAAATAAAGATGCAAAATTCCCATCAAATAGCGCATTTATTACAAAAATATATATACCAAAATACACATAAAATATTTAAATTTGTATTGAAATAAATATTCAAAATCCACATACAATAAGGTAAACTTGTATTGGAATAGAAATGCAAAAATACATATAAAACAATGTAAATTTGTTTCAAAATATATATACGTATACACATAAAATAACGTAGATTTCTATAAAAATATATATACAAAATACACATAAAATTAAGTAAATACGTATAAAAATAGATATACAAAATACACATAGAAAAATGTAAAATTGTTTAAAAAAAAATAAACAGAATATAAATAAAATAATGTAAATTTGTATGAAAATAAAAATGCAAAATACCCATAAAATAAACCATTTAAAAAAAAAAATACATATACAAAAATACACATAGCATAACTAAATTTGTATTAAAATTAATATACAAAATGCATATACAATAAGGTATATTTGTATTAGAAAAAATAAGCAAAATACACATAAAACAGTGTAAATTTATTTCAAAATCTATATACGAATACTCATAAATCAACGTAGATTTCTATAGAAATATATATACAAAATACACATCAAATGATGTAAACACGTATAAAATATATATAAATATATATATATATATATATATATATATATATATATATATATATATATATATATATATATATATATATATATATATATATATATATATATATATATATATATATATATATATATATATATATATATATATATATATATATATATATATATATATATATATATATATATATATATATATATATATATATATATATATAATACACATTAAATAATGTAAATTCGCGTCAAAATAAATAAACAAAATATCGATAAAAGAATGTGTATTTGTATGAAAATAGATATGGAATATACACATAAAATCACCTAAATTTGTATAAAACTATATACAAAAATACACAAAAATAATTTTAATTTGTATGAAAATAAATATCCAAAATACACATAACATTAGGTAAATTTGTATTGAAATACATTTACAAAATACACATAAAATAATGTAAATTTGAATGAAAATATATAAACAAATACACTTAAAATAACGTAAATTTGTATAAAATATATATAAAAAATACACATTAAATAATGTAAATATGTATAAAAAAAATATATACAAAACACAAATAAAATAATGTAAAATCGTATCAAAATAAATACACAGAATATTAATAAAATAATGTTAATTTGTATGAAAATTAAGATGCAAAATACCCATAAAATAACACATTTTTTATAAAAATATTTATACCAAGACACACATAAAATATTTCAATTTGTATTAAAATAAATATACAAAATGCACATAAAATAACGTAAATTTGTATTGAAATAGATATGCAAAATACATATAAAATAATATAATTTTTTTCAAAATATATATACGAATACACATAAAATAACGTAGATTTCTATGAAAATAAATATACAAAATACACATAAAATGAAGTAAATACGTATAAAAAAGGTATACAAAATACACATAAAATAATGTAAACTCGTATCAAAATAAATAAAAAAAAGATTAATGAAAGAATGTGTATTGTATAAATATAAATATACAAAATAAAAATAAAATAACATAAATTTATATAAAACTATATGCAAAAATACACAAAAGTAATTAAATTTGTGTGAAAATAGATATACAAAATACATGTGTATTTTGTATATTTATTTTCATACAAATTTAAAATATTTTTGTTTATTTTTTTATATATTTTCATACAAATTTTCGTTATTTCATGTGTATTTTGTATATTTATTTTTTCTACAAATATACGTTCTTTTATCTGATTTTTGTTTATAGAATTTGAAACGAATTTACCTTATTTTGTATATCTCTTTTCATACAAATTAAAATACTTCTGTGTATTTTTGTATATAGTTTTATATAAATTTACGTTATTTTATGTGTATTTTGTATATTTATATTTATACAAATAAACATCCTTTTATTGGTATTTTGTATATTTATTTTGATACGAATTTACATTATTTTATGTGTATTTTGTACACATTTTTTTATTCTACTTACTTCATTTTATGTGTATTTTGTATATATATTTTTATAGAAATCTACGTTATTTTATGTGTATTCGTATATATATTTTAAAACAAATTTACATTGTTTTATATGTATTTTGCATATCTATTTCAATACAAATTTACCTTATTGTATGTGTTTTTTATATATTTATTTTAATTCAAATTTAATTTTGTATGTGTATTTTGGTATATATATTTTTATAAATAAAAAAAATGCGTTATTTTATGGGTATTTTGCCTCTTTATTTTCATACAAATTTACATTATTTTATTAATATTCTGTGTATTTATTTTGATACGATTTTACATTTTTCTATTTGTGTTTTGTATATATTTTTTTATACAAATTTACGTTATTTTAAGTGTATTTGTTTATGTCTTTTCATTCAAATTTACATTATTTTATGTGTATTTTTTATATGTATTTCAATACAAATTTACCTAATTTTATGTGTATTTTTGTATATATATTTTCATACAAATTTAAAATATTTTTGTGTATTTTTTATATAGTTTGATACAAATTTAGGTTATTTTATGTGTATTTTGTATATCTATTTTCATACAAATACACATTCTTTTATTGATATTTTGTTTATTTATTTTGACGCGAATTTATAGTATTTAATGTTTATTTTGTATATATATTTTCATACGTATTTACATCATTTCATGTGTATTTTGTATATATATTCCTATAGAAATCAACGTTATTTTATGTGTATTCGTATAAATATTTTGAAACAAATTTACACTGTTTTATGTGTATTTTGCGTTTTTTTTTCAATACAAACTTACCTTATTGTATGTGCATTTTGTATATTAATTTTAATACAAATTTAATTATAAACAAAATTTAAATAAAAAAATGTGTATTTGTATGAAAATAGATATACAAAATACACATAAAATAACCTAAATTTGTATCAAACTATATACAAAAATACACAAAAATATTTTAAATTTGCATGGAAATAAATATACAAAATACACATAAAATTGGGGAAATTTGTATTGAAATACATACACAAAATACACATAAAATAATGTAAATTTGAATGAAAATACATAAACAAATACACTTAAAATAACGTAAATTTGTATAAAAAAATATGTACAAACCACAAATAGAATAATGTAAAATCGTATCAAAATAAATACACAGAATATTAATAAAATAATGTAAATTTGTATGTAAATATGTATGTAAATGTATGAAAATAAAGAAGCAAAATACCCATAAAATAACGCATTTTTTTTATTTCTAAAAATATATATACCAAAATACACATCAAAAAATTAAATTAGTATTAAAATAAATATACAAAAAACACATACAATAAGGTAAATTTGTTTTGAAATAGATATGCAAAATACATATAAAACAATGTAAATTTGTTTCAAAATATATATACGAATACACATAAAATAACGTAGATTTTTATAAAAATATATATACAAAATACACATAAAATGAAGTAAATACGTATAAAAAAATGTATACAAAATACACATAAAATAATGTAAATTCGTATCAAAATAAATAAACAAAATATAAATAAAAGAATGTGTGTTTGTATAAATATAAATATACAAAATACACATAAAATAACGTAAATTTATATAAAACTATATACAAAAATACACAGAAGTAATTAAATTTGTATGAAAATATATACAAAATACACACAAAATAAGCTAAATTTGAATTGAAATATATATACAAAATACACATATTTTGCATATCTATTTTCAATCAAATTTAAATTATTTTTGTGTATTTTTGTATATATTTATTTTTGTTATACATAGAATAATGTAAAATCGTATCAAAATAAGTACACAGAATATCAATAAAATAATTTAAATTTGTTTAAATAAACGTGTATAAATATAAATGTACAAAATAGACATACAAAATAAACATAAAATAAGGTAAATTTGTAATGAAATATATGTACAAAATACGCATAAAATAATGTAAATTCATATGAAAATATATATACAAATACACATAAAATACCATGAATTTATATAAAATTATATATTCAAAATAAATATTAAATAATGTAAATGCGTACAAAAATATATAAAAAAGTACATATAAAATAATGTAAATTCGTATCAATATAAATCAACAAAATACCAATAAAATAATATATATTTGAATGAAAATAGATTTACAAAATACACATAACATAACTAAAATTTGTATTGAAATATATACAAAAATACATAGAAATAATTTGAGTTTGTATGAAAATAGATATTCAAAATACACATAAAACTAGGTAAATTTCTTTTGAAATATATATACAAAATACCCATAAAATATTGTAAATTTGCGTCAAAATATATAAACAAATACACATAAAATAACGTAAATTTATATGAAAAATATACACAAAATACACATAGAATAATGTCTATTGGTATCAAAATGAATGAGCAGAATATCAATAAAATAATGTAAATTTGTATGAAAATAAAGATGCAAAATACCCAAAAAATAAAGCATATGTTTATAAAAATACAGATACAAAAATACACATCGAATATTTAAATTTGTATTAAAATTAATATACAAGATGCGTATATAATAAGTTAAATTTGTATTGAAAATATATGCAACATACACGTTTACTCATACAAATTTATATTATTTTATTGGTATTTTGTTTATTTATTTTGATACGAATTACATGATTATATGTGTATTTTGTACATATTTTTTTATACGTATTTACATTATTTAATTCGTATTTTGTTTATATATTTTCATACAAATTTTCGTTATTATATGTGTATTTGTATAAATATTTTGATACAAATTTACTTTATTTCATGTATTTTGTATATATATTTCAATTCAAATTTAGCTTATTTTGTGTGTATTTTGTATATATTTTCATACAAATTTAATTACTTCTGTGTATTTTTGTATATAGTTTTATATAAATTTACGTTATTTTATGTGTATTTTGTATATTTATATTTATACAAATACACATTCTTTTATTGGTATTTTGTTTATTTATTTTGATACGAATTGACATTATTTTATGTGTATTTTGTATACATTTTTTTATACGTATTTACTTCATTTTATGTGTATTTTGAATATATATTTTTATAGAAATCTACGTTATTTTATGTGTATTCGTATATATATTTTGAAACAAATTTACATTGTTTGATATGTATTTTGCATATCTATTTCAATACAAATTTACTTTATTGTATGTGTTTTTTGTATATTTATTTTAATACAAATTTAATTTTTTGATGTGTATTTTGGTATATCTATTTTTATAAAGAAAAAAATGCGTTATTTTATGGGTATTTTGCCTCTTTATTTTCATACAAATTTACTTTATTTTATCAATATTCTGTGTATATATTTTGGTACGATTTTACATTATTCTATTTGTGTTTTTTACATATTTTTTTAAAACAAATTTACGTTATTTTAAGTGTATTTGTTTATGTATTTTCATTCAAATTTACATTATTTTATGTGTATTTTGTGTATGTATTTTAATACAAATTTACCTAATTTTATGTGTATTTTGAATATTTATTTTCATACAAATTTAAAATATTTTTGTGTATTTTTGTATATAGTTTGATACAAATTTAGGTTATTTTATGTGTCTTTTGTATATCTATTTTCATACAAATACACATTCTTTTATTGATATTTTGTTTATTTATTTTGACGCGAATTTACATTATTTAATGTGAATTTTGTATATATATTTTTATACGTATTTACATCATTTCATGTGTATTTTTTATAGTTTTAAACAAATTTATATTATATATATATATATATATATATATATATATATATATATATATATATATATATATATATATATATATATATATATATATATATATATATATATATATATATATATATATATATATATATATATATATTTATACAAATACATATTCTTTTATTGGTATTTTGTTTATTTATTTTGATACTAATTTACATTATTTTATGTGTATTTTGTATACATTTTTTATACGTATTTACTTAATTTTATGTGTATTTTGTATATATATTTTTATAAAAATCTACCTTATTTCATGTGTATTCGTATATATATTTTGAAACAAATTTACATTGTTTATCTGTATTTTGCATATCTATTTTTGTGTATTCTGTACTTATTTTTGTTATACATAGAATAATGTAAAATCGTATCAAAATAAGTACACAGAATATCAATAAAATAATTTAAATTTGTATGAAAATAAAGATGCAAAATACCCATATGATAAAGCATATTTTTTTTTTAAAATACATATACAAAAATACACATAGAATAATTAAATTTGTATTAAAATTAATATACAAAATGCACACATACTATAAGGTAAATTTGTATTGAAAAAAAAAAACGCAAAATACAAATAAAACAGTGTAAATTTGTTTCAAAATATATATACGAATACACATAAAATAACGTAGATTTCTATAGAAATATATATACAAAATACACATGAAATTATGTAAATACGTATAAAAATATATATATAAAATACATATTAAGTAATGTAAATTCGTGTCAAAATAAATAAACAAAATATCATGAAAAGAATGTGTATTTGTATGAAAATAAATAATAGATAATAAATTTGTATCAAATATATATGCAAGATACATATTATA
Source organism: Eriocheir sinensis (assembly GCF_024679095.1). NCBI lineage: Eukaryota > Metazoa > Arthropoda > Malacostraca > Decapoda > Varunidae > Eriocheir > Eriocheir sinensis. The sequence continues at coordinate 342,373 of NW_026111028.1, read as the reverse complement.
TAATGTAAATATGTATAAAAAAAAATATATACAAAAAACAAATAGAATAATGTAAAATCGTATCAAAATAAATACACCGAATTTTAATAAAATAATGTAAATTTGTATGAAAATAAAAATGCAAAATTCCCATCAAATATCGCATTTCTTATAAAAATATATTTACCAAAATACACATAAAATATTTAAATTTGTATTGAAATAAATATACAAAATGCACATACAATAAGGTAAACTTCTATTGAAAGAGATATGCAAAAATACATATAAAACAATGTAAATTTGTTTCAAAATATATATACGAATACACATAAAATAACGTAGATATCTATAAAAATATATATACAAAATACACATAAAATTAGGTAAATACGTATAAAAAAATGTAAACAAAATACACATAAAATAATATAAATTCGAAACAAAATAAATAAGCAAAATACCAATAAAAGAAAGTGTATTTGTTCTGTGTATTTTTGTACATAGTTTTATACAAATTTACGATATTTTATGTGTATTTTGTATATTTATATTTATACAAATACACATTCTTTTACTGGTATTTTGTTTATTTATTTTGATACGATTTTTATGTTTATTTTGTATTCATTTTTTTATACGTATTTACTTCATTTTATGTGTATTTTGTATATATTTATATAGAAATCAACGTTATTTTATGTGTATTCGTTTATATATTTTGATACAAATTTACATTGTTTTATATGTATTTAGCATACTATTTCAATACAAATTTACCTTACAGTACGTGCATTTTTTATATTTATTTTGATACAAATTTTAATATTTTATGTGTATTTTGGTATATATATTTTTATAAAAAATGTGTTATTTTATGGCTATTTTGCATCTTTATTTTCATACAAATTTACATTATTTAATTAATGTTCTGTGTATTTATTTTGATACGATTTTACATTATTCTATTTGTGTTTTGTATATATTTTTTTACATTTACATTATTTAATTAGTATTTTATATATATATATATATATATATATATATCTATATATATATATATATATATATATCTATATATATATATATATATATATATATATATATATATATATATATATATATATATATATATATATATATATTTTATATATTTTCATTCAAATTTCCATTATTTTATGTGTATTTTGTATATGTATTTCAATACAAATTTACCTAATTTTATGTGCATTTTGTATATTTATTTTCATACAAATTTAAACTATTTTTGTGTATTTTTGTATATAGTTTTATACAAACCTAGGTTATTTTATGAGTATTTTGTATATCTATTTTCATACAAATACACATTCTTTTATTGATATTTTGTTTATTTATTTTGACGAGAATTTAAATTATTTAATGTGTATTTTGTATATATATTTTTATACGTATTTACATCATTTCATGTGTATTTTGTATATATATTTCTATAGAAATCTACGTTACATTATGTGTATTCGTATATAGATTTTTAAACAAATTTACACTTTTATGTGTATTTTGCATATTTTTTCAATACAAATTTACCTTATTGTATATGCATTTTGTATATTAATTTTAATACAAATTTAATTATTCTATGTGTATTTTTGTATATGTATTTTTAAAAAAATATGCTTTATTTTATGGGTATTTTGCATCTTTATTTTCATACAAATCTACGTTATTTTATTGATATTCTGCTCATTCATTTTGATACGATTTGACATTATTCTAAATGTATTTTGTATATATTTTTCATACAAATTTACGTTATTTTAAATGTATTTGTTTATATATTTTGACACAAATTTACAATATTTTATGGATATTTTGAATATATATTTCTAAAGAAATTTACCTAGTTTTATGTGTATTTTGAATATCTATTTTCATACAAACTCAAATTATTGATATGTATTTTTGTATATATTTCAATAAAAATTTTTGTTAGGTTATTGTATTTTGTAAATCTATTTTCATTCAAATATATATTATTTTACTGGTATTTTGTTGATTTATATTGATACGAATTTACATTATTTTAAATGTACTTTCTATATATATTTTTATACGCATTTACATTATTTAATATATATTTTGAATATATAATTTTATACAAATTCATGGTATTTTATGTATATTTGTATATATATTTTCATATAAACTTACATTATTTTATGTGTATTTTGTACATATATTTCATTACAAATTTACCTTATTTTATGTTTATTTTGTATGTGTATTTTGTACATTTATATTTATAGTAGTTTACTCATACAAATTTATATTATTTTATTGGTATTTTGTTTATTTATTTTGATACGAATTACATGATTATATGTGTATTTTGTACACATTTTTTTATACGTATTTACATTATTTAATGTGTATTTTGTTTATATATTTTCATACAAATTTACGTTATTATATGTGTATTTGTATAAATATTTTGATACAAATTTACTTTATTTCATGTATTTTGTATATATATGTCACTTCAAATTGAGCTTAGTTTTTGTGTAGTTTGTATATATTTTCATACAATTTTAATTACTTCTGTGTATTTTTGTATATAGTTTTATATAAATTTACGTTATTTTATGTGTATTTTGTATATTTATATTTATACAAGTACACATTCTTTTATTGGTATTTTGTTTATTTATTTTGATACGAATTTACATTATTTTATGTGTATTTTGTATACATTTTTTTATACGTATTTACTTCATTTTATGTGTATTTTCTATATATATTTTTATAGAAATCTACGTTATTTTATGTGTATTCGTATACATATTTTGAAACAAATTTACATTGCTTTATATGTATTTTGCATATCTATTTCAATACAAATTTACCTTATTGTACATATAAAACAATGTAAATTTGTTTCAAAATATATGTACGAATACACATAAAATAACGTAGATTTCTATAAAAATATATATACAAAATACTCATAAAATTAAGTAAATACGTATAAAAAAATAAAATAATGTAAATTCGAAACAAAATAAATAAACAAAATTCCAATAAAAGAATGTGTATTTGTATAAATATAAATGTACAAAATACACATTCAAAATAAACATAAAATAAGGTAAATTTGTAATGAAATATATGTACAAAATACACATAAAATAATGTAAATTTATATGAAAATATATATACAAATACTCATAAAATACCATGAATTTGTATAAAATTATATATTCAAAATAAACTTTAAATAATGTAAATGCGTATAAAAATATATATAGAAAGTACATATAAAATAATGTAAATTCGTATCAATATAAATCAACAAAATACCAATAAAATAATATATATTTGAATAAAAATAGATTTACAAAATACACATAACCTAACTAAAATTTGTATTGAAATATATACAAAAATACATAAAAATAATTTGAGTTTGTATGAAAATATATATTCAAAATACACATCAAACTAGGTAAATTTCTTTTGAAATATATATACAAAATACCCATAACATATTGTAAATTTGTGTCAAAATATATAAACAAATACACATAAAATAACGTAAATTTGTATGAAAAATATATACAAAATACACATAGAATAATGTCAAATCGTATCAAAATGAATGAGCAGAATATCAATAAAATAACGTAAATTTGTATGAAAATATACATATACAAAAATACACATAGAATAATTAAATTTGTATTAAAATTAATATACAAAATGCATATACAATAAATTTAAAATTGAATATATTAAATGAAATAAATAAACAAAATAAAAAAAAAAAAATTAAAATTTGTAATAAAATATAAGTTAGAATACAAATAAAATAATATAAATTTGTATAAATATATATACAAATACACATAAAATAATATTTGTATAAAATATCTTCAAAATATATATATAAAAATATAATAAAAATATATATGAAAAATATATAAAATAAACATAAAATATATAAACAAAAATATATAAATAATATAAAATAAAAAAAAAAATTAAATACACAAAATTTCAATAAAGAATGAATATTTGTAGGAAAAAATATATACAAAAAACAAATAATATAAAAATTATTGTAAAAATATATACAAAATACACAAAATAATTTAAATTTGTTTGAAAATAAAATAACATAATACACAAAAGTTAGGCAAATTGTATTGAAATACATATACAAAATAACATAAAATAATGAAAATATATAAAATATATAAAATATATAAAATATATAAAATATATAAAATAAAAAAATGTATACAAAATACACATAAAATAATGTAAATTCGTATCAAAATAAATAAACAAAATACCAATAAAAGAATGTGTATTTGTATAATTATAAATATACAAAATACACATAAAATAATGTAAATTTATATAAAACTATATACAAAAATACACAGAAGTAATTAAATTGGTATGAAAATATATACAAAATACACACAAAATAAGCTAAATTTGAATTGAAATATATATACAAAATACATGAAATAAAGTAAATTTATATCAAAATATTTATACAAATACACATATAATAACGTAAATTTGTATGAAAATATATAAAAAAATACACATTAAATAATGTAAATACGTATAAAAAATATGTACAAAATACACATATAATCATGTAATTCGTATCAAAATAAATAAACAAAATAACAATAAAATATAAATTTGTATGAGTAAACGTGTATGTTGCATATTTTTTCAATACAAATTTACCTTACTATATACGCATTTTGTATATTAATTTTAATACAAATTTAATTATTCGATGTGTATTTTTGTAACTGTATTTTTATAAACATATGCTTTATTTTATGGGTATGTTGCATCTTTATTTTCATACAAATTTACATTATTTTATTGATATTCTGCTCATTCATTTTGATACGAATTGACATTATTCTATGTGTATTTTGTATATATTTTTCATACAAATTTACGTTATTTTATGTGTATTTGTTTATATATTTTGACACAAATTTACAATATTTTATGGGTATTTTGTATATACATTTCAAAAGAAATTTACCTAGTTTAAATTGTATTTTTTATATTTATTTTCATACAAACTCAAATTATTTCTATGTATTTTTTTTATATATTTTAATACAAATTTTAGTTATGTTATGTGTATTTTGTAAATTTATTTTAATTCAAATATATATTATTTTATTGGTGTTTTGTTGACTTATATTGAAACGAATTTACATTATTTTATATGTACTTTGTATATATATTTTTATACGCTTTTACATTATTTAATATTTATTTTGAATATATATTTTTATACAAATTCATGGTATTTTATGTGTATTTGTATATATATTTTCATATAAATTTACATTATTTTATGTGTATTTTGTACATATATTTTATTACAAATCTACCTTATTTTATGTTTATTTTGTATGTGTATTTTGTATATTTAGATTTATCCAAATACACTTTCTTTTATTGGTATTTTGTTTATTTATTTTAATTCGAATTTACATTATTTTATGTGAATTTTGTATACATTTTTATATACGTATTTACTTAATTTTATATGTATTTTGTATATACATTTTTATAAAAATCTACGTTTTTTTATTTGTATTCGTATATATATTTTGAAACAAATTTACATTGTTTTATATGTATTTTTGCATATCTCTTTCAATACAATTTTACCTTATTGTATGTGCATTTTGTATATTTATTTCAATGCAAATTTAACTATTTTATGTGTATTTTGGTATATATATTTTTATAAGGTTACGAAAATTTGAATAAAAATATATACAAAAAAACAAAAAAATAAATTTCAATTTAAATGAAAATAGATATACAAAATACACATATAATTAGTTAAATTTGTATTTAAATACATGTACAAAATACACATAAAATAATGTAAATTTGTATGAAATGAAAACAAATTCACATAAAATAACGTACATTTGTATAAAATAGATATACAAAATAATTTTATGTGTATTTTGTATATTTATTTTCATACAAATTTAAATTATTTTTGTGTATTTTTGTATATAGTTTTATACAAACTTAGGTTATTTTATGAGTATTTTGTATATCTATTTTCATACAAATACACACTCTTTTATTGATATTTTGTTTATTTATTTTGACGAGAATTTAAATTATTTAATATGTATTTTGTATATATATTTTTATACGTATTTACATCATTTCATGTGTATTTTGTATATATATTTCTATAGAAATCTACGTTATATTATGTGTATTCGTATATAGATTTTTAAACAAATTTACACTTTTATGTGTATTTTGCATATTTTTTCAATACAAATTTACCTTATTGTATATACATTTTGTATATTAATTTTAATACAAATTTAATTATTCTATATGTATTTTTTTATATGTATTTTTTTTAAAATATGCTTTATTTTATGGGTATTTTGCATCTTTATTTTCATACAAATTTACGTTATTTTATTGATATTCTGCTCATTCATTTTGATATGATTTGACATTATTTTATGTGAATTTTGTATATATTTTTCATACAAATTTACGTTATTTTTTGTGTATTTGTTTATATATTTTGACACAAATTTACAATATTTTATGGGTATTTTGTATATATATTGCAAAAAAAACTTACCTAGTTTTATGTGTATTTTGAATATCTATTTTCATACAAACTGAAATTATTTTTATGTATTTTTGTATATATTTCAATACAAATTTTAATTATGTTATGTGTATTTTGTAAATCTATTTTCATTCAAATATATATTATTTTATTGGTATTTTGTTGATTTATATTGATACGAATTTACATTATTTTATATGTAATTTTTATATATATTTTTATACGCATTTACATTATTTAATATTTATTTTCAATATATAATTTTATACAAATTCATGGTATTTTATGTGTATTTGTATATATATATATATTTTCATATAAATTTACATTATTTTATGTGTATTTTGTATATATATTTCATTACAAATTTACCTTATTTTATGTTTATTTTGTATGTGTATTTTGTACATTTATATTTATACAAATACACATTCTATTATTGATATTTTGTTTATTATAAATTTTTATGAAAATGTATATATAAAATACACATAAAATAATTTAAATACGTAGAAAAAAAAAAAAAAAAAAATATATATATATATATATATATATATATATATATATATATATATATATATATATATATATATATATATATATATATATATATATATATAAAATACACATAAAATAATGTACATTCGTAAAAAATTAAATACACAAAATTCCAATAAAAAAACGTATATTTGTAGGAAAATATATATACAAAAAACAAATAAAATAACTAAAATTTGTATAAAAATATATACAAAAATACACAAAAATAATTTAAATTTGTTTGAAAATAGATATGCAAAATACACTTAAGTTAGGCAAATTTGTATTGAAATACATATACAAAACTCACATAAAATAATGTAAATTTGTATGAAAATATATAAACAAATACATATAAAATAACGTAAATTTGGATAGAATATATATACAAAATATACATTAAATATTTTAAATATGTATAAAAATATATTATATTATATATATTTGTATTGATATTTGCGTTAATTATGTGTATTTTGTATATGTTTTCTCATAGAAATTTACATTATTTTATTGGTATTTTGTCTATTTATTTTGATACGAATTACATGATTATTTCTGTATATTGTACATTTTTTTATACGTATTTACATTATTTAATGTGTATTTTGTTTATATATTTTTATACAAATTTACGTTATTATATGTGTATTTGTATAAGTGTATAAGTATTTTGATACAAATTTACATTATTTTATGTATTTTGTATATATATTTCAATTCAAATTTAACTTATTTTATGTGTATTTTGTATATCTATTTATTTTGATACAAAATCAAATATCTTATGTTTTTTCGTATATATATTTTTATAAAAAATGCGTTATTTTATGGGTATTTTGCATCTTAATTTTCATACAAATTTACATTATTTTATTAATATTTCCTGTATTTATTTTGATACGATTTTACATTATTTTATTTGTGTTTTGTATATATTTTTTTTATACATATTTACATTATTTAATGTGTTTTTTGTATATATATTTGATACATATTTACATTATTTTAAGTTATTTTATGTGTATTTGTTTATATATTTTGACAAATTTACAATATTTTATGGGTATTTTGTATATATATTTCAAAAGAAATTTACCTAGTTTTATGTGTATTTTGAATATCTATTTTCATACAAACTCAAATTATTTTTATGTATTTTTGTATATATTTCAATACAAATTTACAAATACAAATACAAATTTATTATTTTATTGGTATTTTGTTTATTAATTTTGATACGAATTACATGATTATATATGTATTTTGTATATATTTTTTTATACGTAATTACATTATTTAATGTGTATTTTGTATATATATTTTTATATAAAATTTACGTAATTATATGTGTATTTGTAAAAATATTTTGATACAAATTTACTTTATTTTATGTATTTTGTACATATATTTCAATTCAAATTAAGCTTACTTTGTGTGTATTTTGTATATCTATTTTCATACAAATTTAATTACTTCTGTGTATCTTTGTATATTGTTTTATATAAATTTACCTTATTTTATGTGCATTTTGTATATTTATATTTACACAAATATGCAAAATACATATAAAACAATGTAAATTTGTTTCAAAATATATATACGAATACACATAAAATAACGTAGATTTCTATAAAAATATATATACAAAATACACATAAAATGAAGTAAATACGTATAAGAAAATGTATACAAAATACACATAAAATAATATAAATTAGTATCAAAATAAATAAACAAAATGCCAATAAAAGAATGTGTTCTTGTATAAATATAAATATACAAAATACACATAACATAACGTAAAATTGTATAAAACTATATACAAAAATAAACAAAAATAACTAAATTTGTATGAAAATAGATATACAAAAGACACATAAGCTAAATTAGAATTGAAATAAATATAGAAAATACATAAAATAATGCAAATTTGCATCAAAATATATTTTCAAATACACATATAATAACGTAAATTTGTTTAAAAATATATAAACAAAATACACATTAAATAATGTAAATAGGTATAAAATATATACACCTAATATTAATAAAATAATGTAAATTTGTATGAAAATAAAGATGCAAAATTCCCATCAAATAGCGCATTTCTTATAAAAATATATATACCAAAATACACATAAAATATTTAAATTTGTATTGAAATAAATACACAAAATGCACATACAATAAGGTAAACTTCTATTGAAAGAGATATACAAAAATATATATAAAACAATGTAAATTTGTTTCAAAATATATATACGAATACACATAAAATAAAGTAGATTTCTATAAAATATATATACAAAACACACATAAATTTAAGTAAATACGTATAAAAAAATGTAAACAAAATACACATAAAATAATGTAAATTCGAAACAAAATAAATAAACAAAATACCAATAAAAGAATGTGTATTTGTATAAATATAAATGTACAAAATACACATACAAAATAAACATAAAATAAGGTAAATTTGTAATGAAATATATACAAAAATACATAAACATAAAATAATATATATTTATATGAAAATATATATACAAATACACATAAAATACCATGAATTTGTATAAAATTATATATTCATATATATATATATATATATATATATATATATATATATATATATATATATATATATATATATATATATATATATATATATATATATATATATATATATATATATATATATATATATATATATATATATATATATATATATATATATATATATATATATATATATATATATATATATAAAGTACATATAAAATAATGTAAATTCGTATCAATATAAATCAACAAAATACCAATAAAATAATATATATTTGAATGAAAATAGATTTACAAAATACACTTAACATAACTAAAATTTGTATTGAAATATATACAAAAATACATATAAATAATTTGAGTTTGTATGAAAATAGATATTCAAAATACACATAAAACTAGGCAAATTTCTTTTGAAATATATATACAAAATACCAATAAAATATTGTAAATTTGTGTCAAAATATATAAACAAATACACATAAAATAACTTAAAATAACGTAAATATGTATGAAATATATATACAAAAAACACATTAAATAATGTAAATATGTATAAAAAAATATATACAAAACACAAATAAAATAATGTAAAATCGTATCAAAATAAATACAGAAAATATTAATAAAATAATATAAATTTGTATGAAAATTAAGATGCAAAATAACCATAAAATAACGCATTTTTTTTATAAAAATATATATATACGAAAAAACATAAAATATTTGATTTTGTATTAAAATAAATAGATATACAAAATACACATAAAATAAGGTAAATTTGAATTGAAATATATATACAATATATAAAAAATTATGTAAATTTGTATCAAAATCCTTATACAAATACAGATATAATAACGTAAATTTGTATAAAATATATAAACAAAATACACATTAAATAATGTAAATACGTATAAAAAAAATGTGAAAAAATACACAAATAATCATGTAATTCGTATCAAAATAAATAGACAAAATACCAATAAAATAATGTAAACTTCTTTGAGAAAACATATACAAAATACACATAAATAACGCAAATATCAATAAAATTATATATAATATAATATATTTTTATACATATATAAAATATTTAATGTATATTTTGTATATATATTTTATCCAAAGTTACGTTATTTTATGTATTTGTTTATTTATTTTCATACAAATTTACATTATTTTATGTGAGTTTTGTAAATGTATTTCAATACAAATTTGCCTAACTTTATGTGTATTTTGGATATCTATTTTCAAACAAATTTAAATTATTTTTGTGTATTTTTGTATATATTTTTATACAAATTTTAGCTATTTTATTTGTTTTTTGTATATATATTTTCCTACAAATATACATTCTTTTATTGTAATTTTGTGTATTTAATTTTTTACGAATTTACATTATTTTATGTGTATTTTGTATATATATTTTTCTACGTATTTAAATTATTTTATGTGTATTTTATATATACATTTTCATAAAAATTTACTTTATTTTATTGTGTGTATTCGTATATATTTTGAAACAAATTTTATACAAATTCATGTTATTTTATGTGTATTTGTATATATATTTTCATACAAATTGATATTATTTTATGTGTATTCTTACATATATTTCATTGCAAATTTACCCTTTTTATGTTTATTTTTATATTTTACTCATTTAATTTTAAATTATTTAATGTATATTTGTATTTGTATTTAGGTTATTTTATGTGTGTTTTCTATATATATTTTCATCCAAAATTACATTATTTTATTGTTATTTTCTTAATTTAACTCGATACGAATTTAGATTACTTCATAGGTATTTTTATACATATTTTTATACTCATTTACATTATCTAATGTGTGTTTTGTATATATTTTTTTATGCAAACTAATTTTATGTGCATTTTTATACATATATTTTTATAGAAACTTAAAACGTTGTTTTATGTGTATTTTATATATGTTTTCTCATACAATTTAACATTATTTAATTAGTTTTTTGTTTATTTATATTGATACGAATGACTTGATTATTTGTGTATTTTGTAAATATTTTTTTATACGTATTTACATTACTTAATGTGTATTTTGTTTATATATTTTTTTACAAATTTACGTTATTATATGTGTATTTGTTAAAAATATTTTGAAACGAATTTACTTTATTTTATGTATTTTGTATATATATTTTAACTCAAATTTAGCTTATTTGGTGTGTATTTTGTATATCTATTTTCATACAAATTTAATTACTTCTGTGTATTTTTTATATAGTTTTATACAAATTTACGTTATTATATGTGCATTTTGTATGTTTATATTTATACAAATACACACTCTCTTATTGGTATTTTGTTTATTTATACTTATACAAATTTACATTATTTTATGTATTTTGTATACATTTTTGATTCGTATTTACTTAATTTTATTTGTATTTTGTATATATATATTTATAGAAATCTACGTTATTTTATGTGTATTCGTATATATATTTTGAAACAAATTTACATTGTTTATATGTATTTTGCATATCTATTTCAATACAAATTTACCTTATTGTATTTGCATTTTGAATATTTATTTTAATAAAAATTCAAATATTTTATGTGTATTTTGGTATATATAATTTTATAAAAAATGCGTTATTTTATAGGTATTTTGCATCTTAGATTTCATACAAATGTACATTATTTTATTAATATTCTGTGTATATATTTTGATACGATTTTATATTATACTATTTTTGTTTTGTATATATTTTTTTATACATATTTTCATTATTTAATGTGTGTTTTTTATATATATTTTATACAAATTAACATTATTTTAAGTGTATTTGTTTATATAATTTCATTCAAATTTACATTATTTTTTGTGTATTTTGTATATGTATTTAAATACAAATTTACCTAATTTTATGTGTATTTTGTATATTTATTTTCATACAAATTTAAATTATTTTTGTGTTTTTTTGTATAAACATATAGAGTAAATATCTATGATAATATATATTCAAAATACATATAAAATTATGTAAATAAGTATAAAAATATATATATCAAATACACGTAAAAAATAAAATTGTATCACAATAAATAAACAAAATTCCGATAAAAGAACGTATATTTGTAGGAAAATTAATATACAAAATACACATAAAATTACGAAAATTTGAATAAAAATATATACAAAAAAACAAAAAAATAAATTTCAATTTGTATGAAAATAGATATACAAAATACACATATAATTATTTAAATTTGTTTTTAAATAATTGTACAAAATACACATAAAATAATGTAAATTTGTATGAAATGAGAACAAATTCACATAAAATAACGTACATTTGTATAAAATAGATATACAAAATATACATAGAATAATCGTATCAAAATAAATACACAGAATATCAATAAAATAATGTAATTTTGTATGAAAATAAAGAAGCAAAATACTAATAAAATAAAGCATATTTTTTTTAAATACATATACAAAAATACATATAGAATAATTAAATGTGTATTAAAATTAATATACAAAATGCACGTACAATAAGGTAAATTTGTATTGAAAAAATATACAAATTTCACATAAAAGTGTAAATTTCTTTAAAAATCTAAATACGATTACACATAAAATAACGTAGATTTCTATAGTAATATATATACAAAATACACATGAAAAGATGTAAATACGTATAAAAATATATATACAAAATACACATTAAATAATTTAAATTCTCGTCAAAATAAATAAACGAAATATCAATAAAAGAATGTGTATTTGTATGAAAAAGGATATACAAAATACTCATAAAATAACCTAAGTTTGTATAAAAGTATATACAAATATACACAAAAATAATTTAAATTTGTATGAAAATAAATATACAAAATACACAAAATTAGGTAAATTTGTATTGAAATACATATACAAAATACACATAAAATAATGGAAATTTGAATGAAAATATATAAACATATACACTTAAAATAACGTAAATTTGTATCAAATATATATACAAAATACACATTAAATAATGTAAATATGTATAAAAAAATATATACAAAACACAAATAGAATAATGTAAAATCGTATCAACAATAAATACAGAGAATATTAATAAAATAATGTAAATTTGCATGAAAATAAAGATGCAAAATAGCCATAAAATAACGCATTTTTTATAAAAATACATATACCAAAATACACATAAAATATTAAAATTTGTATTAAAATAAATATAAAAAATGCACATACTATAAGGTAAATTTGTATTGAAATAGATATGCAAAATACATATAAAACAATGTAAATTTGTTTCAAAATATATATACGAATACACATAAAATAACGTAGATTTCTATTAAAATATATACAAAATACACATAAAATAAAGTAAATACGTATAAAAAAATGAATACAAAATATACATAAAAATCGTATCAAAATAAATAAACAAAATACCAGAAAAAGAATGTGTATTTGTATAAATATAAATATACAAAATACACATAAAATATCGTAAATTTGTGTAAAACTATATACAAAAATACACAGAAGTCATTAAATTTGTATGAAAATATATATACAAAATACAGCTAAAATAACCTAAATTTGAATTGAAATTTACATACAAAATACACAAAATAATGTAAATCTGTATCAAAATATTTATACAAATACATATAATAACTTAGATTTGTTTAAAAATATATAAACAAAATACACATTAAGTAATGTAAATACGTATAAAAAATATGTACAAAATACACATAAAATCATGTAATTCGTATCAAAATAAATAAACAAAATAGCAATATAATAATGTAAATTTGTATGAGAAAACATATACAAATAAAGCAAATTTCTATAAAAATATATGTACAAAAATGCATATAAAATAAAACTATATACAAAAATACACAAAAATAATTGAAATTTGTTTGAAAAGAAATATACAAAATACACATAAAATTAGGAAACTTGTATTGAAATACATATACAAAATACATATCAAATAATGTAAATTTGAATGAAAATATATAAACAAATACACTTAAAATAACGTAAATTTGTATAAAATATATATGCAAGATACACATTAAATAATGTAAATGTGTATAAAAATTATATATACAAAAAACAAATAGAATAAAGTGAAATCGTTTCAAAATAAATACACAAAATATCAATAAAATAATGTAAATTTGTATGAAAATAAAGATGCAAGATTCCCAAAAATTATCGCATTTTTTATAAAAATATATTTACCAAAATACACATAAAATATTTAAATTTATATTGAAATAAATATACAAAATGCATATACAGTAAGGTAAATTTGTATTGAAAGAGATATTCAAAAATACATATAAAACAATGTAAATTTGTTTCAAAATATATATACAAATACACATAAAATAAAGTAGATTTCTATAGAAATATATATACAAAATACATATGAAATTATGTAAATACGTATAAAAATATATATATACAAAATACATATCAAATAATGTAAATTCGTGTCAAAATAAATAAATAAAATATCATGAGAAGAATGTGTATTTCTATGAAAATAGATAATAGATAATAAATTTGTATAAAATATATATGCAAGATACACATGAAATAATGTAAATATATATAAAAAAATATATACAAAAAACAAATATAATAATGTAACATCGTATCAAAATAAAGACACCGAATATTAATAAAATAATGTAAATTTGTATGAAAATAAAGATGCAAAATTCCCATAAAATAGCGCATTTCTTATAAAAATATATATACCAAAATACACATAAAATATTTATATTTGCATTGAAATAAATATATACAAAATGCACATACAATAAGGTAAATTTGTATTGAAAGAGATATCCAAAAATACATATAAAACAATGTTAATTTGTTTCAAAATATATATACGAATACAAATAAAAAAACGTAGATTTCTATAAAAATATATATACAAAATACACATAAAATTAAGTAAATACGTATAAAAAAATGTATACAAAATACACATAAAATAATGTAAACTCGAATTAAAATAAATAAACAAAATACCAATAAAAGAATGTGTATTTGGATAAATATAAATATACAAAATACACATACAAAATAAACATAAAATAAGGTAGATTTGTAATAAAATATATGTACAAAATACACATAAAATAATGTAAATTTATTTAAAAATATATATACAAATACGCATAAAATACCATGAATTTGTATAAAAATATATATTCAAAATAAATATTAAATAATATAAAAGCGTATAAATATATATATACAAAGAACATATAAAATAATTTAAATTCGTATCAACAAAACACCAATAAAATAATATGTATATGAATGAAAATAAATTTGCAAAATACAAATAACATAACTAAAATTTGTATTAAAATATATACAAAAATACATAGAAATAATTTGAGTTTGTATGAAAATAGATATACAAAATACACATAAAACTAGGTAAATTTCTTTTGAAATGTATATACAAAATACCCATAAAATATTGTAAATTTGAGTCAAAATATATAAACAAATACACATAAAATAACGTAAATTTATATGAAAAATATATACAAAATACACATAGAATAATGTCCATTCGTATCAAAATGAATGAGCAGAATATCAATAAAATAATGTAAATTTGTATGAAAATAAAGATGCAAAATACCAAAAAGTAAAGCATATGTTTATAAAATACAGATACAAAATACACATCTAATAATTAAATTTGTATTAAAATTAATATACAAAATGCGAATATATTAAGGTAAATTTGTATACAAAATACACATACAAAATAAACATAAAATAAGGTAGATTTGTAATAAAATATATGTACAAAATACACATAAAATAATGTAAATTTATTTGAAAATATATATACAAATACACATAAAATACCATGAATTTGTAGAAAAATATATATTCAAAAAATATTAAACAATGAAAAAGCGTATAAATATATATATACAAAGTACATATAAAATAATGTAAATTGTATCAATATAAATCAACAAAACACCAATAAAATAATATATAATTGAATGAAAATAAATTTACAAAATACACATAACATAACTAAATTTGTATTAAAATATATACAAAAATACATAGAAATAATTTGAGTTTGTATGAAAATAGATATACAAAATACACATAAAACTTGGTAAATTTCTTTTGAAATGTATATACAAAATACCCATAAAATATTGTAAATTTGTATCAAAATATATGAACAAATAAACATAAAATAACGTAAATTTGTATGAAAAATATATACAAAATACACATAGAATAATGTCAATTCGTATCAAAATGAATGAGCAGAATATCAATAAAATAATGTAAATTTGTATGAAAATAAAGATGCAAAATACCCAAAAAATAAAGCATATGTTTATAAAAATACAGATACAAAAATATACACATCGAATAATTAAATTTGTATTAAAATTAATATACAAAATGCGTATATAATAAGGTAAATTTGTATTGAAAAAATATGCAACATACACGTTTACTCATACAAATTTATATTATTGATTGGTATTTTGTTTATTTATTTTGATACGAATTACATGATTATATGTGTATTTTGTACATATTTTTTTATACGTATTTACATTATTTAATGTGTATTCTGTTTATATATTTTCATACAAATTTACGTTATATATGTGTATTTGTATAAATATTTTGATACAAATTTATTTTATTTCATGTATTTTGTATATATCTCAATTCAAATTTAGCTTATTTTGTGTGTATTTTGTATATATTTTCATACAAATTTAATTACTTCTGTGTATTTTTGTATATAGTTTTATATAAATTTACGTTATTTTATGTGTATTTTGTATATTTATATTTATACAAATACACATTCTTTTATTGGTATTTTGTTTATTTATTTTGATACGAATTTACATTATTTTATGTGTATTTTGTATACATTTTTTATACGTATTTACTTCATTTTATGTGTATTTTGTATATATATTTTTATAGAAATCTACGTTATTTTATGTGTATTCGTATATTTATTTTGAAACAAATTTACATTGTTTTATATGTATTTTGCATATCTATTTCAATACAAATTTACCTTATTGTATGTGTTTTTTGTATATTTATTTTAATACAAATTTAATTTTTTGATGTGTATTTTGGTATATATATTTTTTATAAATAAAAAAAACTGCGTTATTTTATTTGTATTTTGCTTCTTTATTTTCATACAAATTTACATTATTTTATTAATATTCTGTGTATTTATTTTGATACGATTTTACATTATTCTATTTGTGTTTTGTACATATTTTTTATACAAATTTACGTTATTTTAAGTGTATTTGATAATGTATTTTCATTCAAATTTACATTATTTTATGTGTATTTTGTGTATGTATTTCAATACAAATTTACCTAATTTTATGTGTATTTTGTATATTTATTTTCATACAAATTTAAAATATTTTGTGTATTTTTGTATATAGTTTAATACAAATTTAGGTTATTGTATGTGTATTTTGTATATCTATTTTCATACAAATACACATTCTTTTATTGATATTTTGTTTATTTATTTTGACGCGAGTTTATATTATTTAATGTGTATTTTGTATATATATCTTTATACGTATTTACATCATTTCATGTGTATTTTGTATAGTTTTAAACAAATTTATATTATTTATTGTGTATTTTGTATATATATTTATACAAATACACATTCTTTTATTGGTATTTTGTTTATTTATTTAGATACTAATTTACATTATTTTATGTGTATTTTGTATACATTTTTTATGCGTATTTACTTAATTTTATGTGTATTTTGTATGTATATTTTTATAGAAATCTACCTTATTTCATATGTATTCGTATATATATTTTGAAACAAATTTACATTGTTATATGTATTTTGCATATCTATTTTTGTGTATTCTGTATTTATTTTTGTTATACATAGAATAATGTAAAATCGTATCAAAATAAGTACACAGAATATCAATAAAATAATTTAGATTTGTAAGAAAATAAAGATGCAAAATACCCATAAGATAAAGCATATTTTTTTTTTTAAATACATATACAAAAATACACATAGAATAATTAAATTTGTATTAAAATTAATATACAAAATGCACACATACAATAAGGATGACGTAAATACGTATAAAAATATATATACACAATACACATTAAATAATGTAAATTCGCATCAAAATAAATAAACAAAATATCAATAAAAGAATGTGTATTTGTATGAAAATAGATATACAAAATACACATAAAATATTGTAAATTTGTATAAAACTCTATTAAAAAAATACACAAAAATAATTTAAATTTGTATAAAAATATATATACAAAATACACATAAAACTAGTTAAATTTCTATTGAAATACATATACAAAATACACATAAAATAATGTAAATTTGAATGAAAATATATAAACAAATACACTTAAAATAACGTAAATTTGAATGAAATATATATAGAAAATACACATTAAATAATGTAAATATGTATAAAAAAATATATACAAAACAAAAATAGAATAATGTAAAATAGTATCAAAATAAATACATAGAATATTAATAAAATAATGTAAATTTGTATGAAAATAAAGATGCAAAATACCCATAAAACAACGCATTTTTTATGAAAATATATATACCAAAATACACATAAAATATTTAAATTTGTATTACAATAATATATACAAAATGCACATACAATAAGGTAAATTTGTATTAAAAAAGATATGCAAAATACACATAAAACAATGTAAATTTGTTTCAAAATATATATACGAATACACATAAAATAACGTAGATTTCTATAAAAATATATATACAAAATACACATAAAATGAAGCAAATACGTATAAGAAAATGTATACAAAATACACATAAAATAATGTAAATTCGTATCAAAATAAATAAACTAAAAACCAATAAAAGAATGTTTACTTGTATAAATATAAATATACAAAATACACATAAAATAACGTAAAATTAAATAAAACTATATACAAAAATAAACAAAAATAATTAAATTTGTATGAAAATAGATATACAAAAGACACATAAAATAAGCTAAATTTGAATTGAAAAAAATATAGAAAATACATAAAATAATGTAAATTTGTATCAAAATATATATTCAAATACACATATATTAAAATTAATATACAAAATGCGTATATATAAAGGTAAATTTGTATTGAAATAATATGTAACATACACGTTTACTCATACAAATTTATATTATTTTATTGTTATTTATTTATTTTCATGAATTACATGATTATATGTATTTTGTACATATTCTTTATACATTTACATTATTTAATGTGTATTTTGTTTATGTATTTACATACAAATTTACGTTATTATATGTGTATTTATAAATATATTGATACAAATTTACTTTATTTCATGTATTTTGTATAAATATTTCAATTCAAATTTAGCTTATATCATGTGTATTTTGTATATATTTTCATACAAATTTAATTACTTTTAATTTAATTATTTTTATACAAATTTACGTTTTTTATAATATTATTGATACCAAAATACATAAAATATTTCAATTTGTATTAAAATAAAATATAAAATGCACATACAATAAGGTAAATTTGTATTGAAATAGATATGCAAAATACATATAAAATAATGTAAATTGTTTCAAAATAAATACGAATACACATAAAATAACGTAGATTTCTATAAAAATACATATACAAAATACACATAACATTAAGTAAATACGTATAAAAAAATGTATACAAAATACACATAAAATAATGTAAATTCGTATAAATGTAAATAAACAATACACCAATAAAAGAATGTGTATTTGTGTAAATATAAATATACAAAATGCATAATAAAATAACGTAAATTTATATAAACATATATACATAAGATAAAGCAAATTTCTATAAAAATATATGTACAAAAATGAACATAAAATAAATTTGCATAAAAATATATATACAAAACACACATTAGATAATGTAAATGAGTATAAAAATATGTATACAAAATACCTATGAAATAATCTATATTCGTATCGAATTAAATTAAGAAAATACCAATATAATAATGTAATTTTGGATTAAAATATATATACAAAATACACAAAAATAACCTAAATACAAATACAAATACACATAAAATAATTTAAAATTGAATGAAATAAATATACAAAATAAACATAAAATATGTAAATTTGTAATGAAATATATGAAAATACATGAAATAATATAAATTTGTATAAAATATATATACAAATACACATTAAATAACATAATTTTGTATAAAATTTTATCAAAATATATACTTATACACACAATAAAATAACGTAATTTTTTTATGAAAATTTATATACAAAATACACATAAAATAATTTAAATACGTAGAAAATATATATACAAAAAACACATAAAATAATGTAAATATGTATGAAAATATATACAAATACACATAAAATAATGTAAATTTGGATAAAATATATATACAAAATGAACATTAAATAATGTAAATATGTATAAAAAAATATATACAAAAAACACATAGAATAAAGTTAAATCGTATCAAAATAAATAAAGAGAATATCAATAAAATAATGTAAATTTGTATAAAAAAAGATGCAAAATATCCATATAATAACGCATATTTGCATAAAAATATATATACAAAAATACATATAAAATAATTAAATTTGTATTAAAATAAATATACAAAATGCACGTACAATAAAGTAAATTTGTATTGAAATAGATATGCAAAATACATATTAATAATGTAAATTTGTATCAAAATATATATACGAATACTCATAAAATAGAGTAAATTTCTATGAAAATATACATACAAAATAGATATACAAAATACACATACAACTAGTTAAATTTGTATTTAAATACATGTACAAAAAACACATAAAATAATGTAGATTTGTATGAAATGAAAACAAATACATTTTATATAAAATATATACAAAATACACATAGAATAATGTAAAAACATATCAAAATAAATACACAGAATATCAATAAAATAATGTAAATTTGTATGAAAATAAAGATGCAAAATACCCATAAAATAAAGCATATTTTTATAAAAATACATATACAAAAATACACATAGATTAATCAAATTTGTATTAAAATTAATATACAAAATGCACATACAATAAGGTAAATTTGTATTGAAAAAATATGCAAAATACACATAAAACAATGTAAATTTGTTTCAAAATATATATACGAATACACATAAAATAACGCAGATTTCTATAGAAATATATATACAAAATACACTTGAAATAATGTAAATACGTATAAAAAATATATATACAAAATACACATTAAATAATGGTAATTCGTGTCAAAATAAATAAACAAAATATCATGAAAAGAATGTGTATTTGTATGAAATAGATATACAAAATACACATAAAATAACCTAAATTTGTATTAAACTATATACAAAATACACAAAATAATTTAAACTTGTGAAAATAAATATACAAAAACATATAAAATAGGTAAATTTGTGAAATACATATACAAAATACACATAAAATAAGGTAAATTTGAATGAAAATACATAAACAAATACACTTAAAATAACGTAAATTTGTATAAAATATATAAACAAAACACAAATAGAATAATGTAAATCGTATCAAAATAAATACAGAGAATATTAATAAAATAATGTAAATTTGTATGAAAATAAAGAAGCAAAATACCCATAAAATAACGCATTTTTAAAATATATATACAAAATACACATAAAAAATTAATTTGTATTAAAATAAATATACAAAATACACATACAATAAGGTAAATCTGTATTGAAATAGATATGCAAAATAAATATAAAACAATGTAAATTTGTTTCAAAATATATATACGAATACACATAAAATAACGTAGATTTGTATAAAAATATATATACAAAATACACATAAAATTAAGTAAATATTTATAAAAAATGTATACAAAATACACATAAAATAATGTAAATTCATATCAAAATAAATAAACAAAATACCAATAAAAGAATGTGTATTTGTATAAATATAAATATACAAAATACAAATAAAATAAAGTAAATTTGTATAAAACTATATAAAAAAATACACAGTAATTAAATTCGTATTAAAATATATATAAAAAATACAGATAAAATAATCTAAATTTGAATTGAAATGTATATACAAAATACATAAAATAATGTAAATATGAAACAAAATATTTATAAAAATACATATAACGTATAATTGTTAAAAAATATAAACAAAATACACATTAATGTAAATACGTATAAAAATATGTACAAAATACACATATAATCATGTAATTCGTATCAAACTAAATAAACAAAATAGCAATAAAATAAAGTAAATTTGTATGAAAACATATACAAATACATATAAAATAACGATAATTTCTATAAAAATATATGTCCAATAATGAACGTAAAATAAAATAACTTTGGATAAAAATATATATACAAAACATACATTAAATAATGTAAATGCGTAAATTAAATAACCTAAATTTGTATAAAACTATATACAAAATTACACAAAAATATTTTAAATTTGTATGAAAAGAAATAAACAAAATACACATAAAATTAGGTTAATTTCTATTGAAATACATATACAAAATACACATAAAATAATGTAAATTTGAAAGAAAATATATAAACAAATACACATATAATAACGTAAATTTGTATGAAATATATCCAAAATACACATTAAATAATGTAAATATATATATAAAAAAATATATACAAAACACAAATAGAATAATGTAAAATCGTATCAAAATATTTACACAGAATATTAATAAAATAATGTAAATTTGTATGAAAATTAAGATGCAGAATACCTATAAAATAACGCATTTTTTATAAAATTATTGATACCAAAATACACATAAAATATTTGAATTTGTATCAAAATAAATATACACAATGCACATACAATAACGTAAATTTGTATTGAAATAGATATGCAAAATACATAAAATAATGTAAATTTGTTTCAAAATATATATACGAATACACATAAAATAACGTAGATTTCTATAAAATACATATACAAAATACACATAAAATTAAGTAAATACGTATAAAAAAATGTATACAAAATACACATAAAATAATGTAAATTCGTATAAATATAAATAAACAATATACCAATAAAAGAATGTGTTTGTATAAATATATATATACAAAATGCACATAAAATAACGTAAATTTATATAAAACTATATACATAAAATAACGCAAATTTCTATAAAAATATATGTACAAAAATGAACATAAAATAAATTTGCATAAAAATATATATACAAAACACACATTAGATAATGTAAATGAGTATAAAAATATGTATACAAAATACCTATGAAATAATCTAAATTCGTATCGAATTAAATTAAGAAATACCAATAAAATAATGTAATTTTGGATGAAAATATATATACAAAATACATATAAAATAACCTAAATACAAATACAAATATACACATAAAATAATTTTAAAATGAATGAAATAAATATACAAAATAAACATAAAATAAGGTAAATTTGTAATGAAATATATGAAAAAATACACATAAAATAATATAAATTTGTATGAAAATATATATACAAATACACATTAAATAACATGAATTTGTATAAAATTTGTATCAAAATATATACTTATACACACAATAAAATAACGTAATTTTTTTTATGAAAATGTATATACAAAATACACAAAATAATTTAAATACGTAGAAAAATATATATACAAAAAACACATAAAATAGTGTAAATATGTATGAAAATATATAAACAAATACAAAAAATAATGTAAATTTGGATAAAATATATATACAAAATGAACATTAAATAATGTAAATATATATATAAAAAATATATACAAAAAACACATAGAATAATGTTAAATCGTATCAAAATAAATAAAGAGAATATCAATAAAATAATGTAAATTTGTATGAAAATAAAGATGCAAAATATCCATATAATAACGCATATTTGCATAAAAATATATATACAAAAATACATATAAAATAATTAAATTTGTATTAAAATAAATATACAAAATGCACGTACAATAAAGTAAATTTGTATTGAAATAGATATGCAAAATACACATTAATAATGTAAATTTGTATCAAAATATATATACGAATACTCATAAAATAGAGTAAATTTCTATGAAAATATACATACAAAATAGATATACAAAATACACATATAACTAGTTAAATTTGTATTTAAATACATGTACAAAAACACATAAAATAATGTAGAATTTGTATTAAATGAAAAAAAATAAATTTTATATAAAATATATATAAAAAATACTAATAGAATAATGTAAAAACATATAAAAATATATAATAAGAATATCATTAAAATAATGTAAATTTGTATGAAAATAAAGATGCAAAATACCCATAAAATAAAGCATATTTTTATAAAAATACATATACAAAAATACACATAGATTAGTCAAACTTTTATTAAAATTAATATACAAAATGCACATACAATAAGGTAAATTTGTATTGAAAAAATATGCAAAATACACATAAAACAATGTAAATTTGTTTCAAAATATATATGAATACACATAAAATAACGTAGATTTCTATAAAAATATATACAAAATACATGAAATAATGTAAATACGTATAAAAATATATATACAAAATACACATTAAATAATGTTAATTCCTGTCAAAATAAATAAACAAAATATCATGAAAAGAATGTGTATTTGTATGAAAATAGATATACAAAATACACATAAAATAACCTAAATTTGTATAAAACTATACAAAAATACACAAAAATAATTTAAACTTGTATGAAAATAAATATACAAAAACATATAAAATTAGGTAAATTTGTATTGAAATACATATACAAAATACTCATAAATAATGTAAATTTGAATGAAAATATATAAACATATAGACTTAAAATAACGTAAATTTGTATCAAATATATACAAAAAAAAAACATTAAATAATGTAAATATGTATAAAAAAATATATACAAAACACAAATAAAATAATGTAAAATCGTATCAAAATAAATACAGAAAATATTAATAAAATAATGTAAATTTGTATGAAAATTAAGATGCAAAATACCCATAAAATAATGCATTTTTTATAAAAATATATATACGAAAAATCATAAAATATTTGATTTTGTATTAAAATAAATAGATATACAAAATACACATAAAATAAGCTAAATTTGAATTGAAATATATATACAAAATACATAAAATAATGTAAATTTGTATCAAAATACTTATACAAATACACATATAATAACGTAAATTTGTATAAAAATATATAAACAAAATACACATTAAATAATGTAAATACGTATAATAAATGTACAAAATACAAATAATCATGTAATTCGTTTCAAAATAACTAGACAACATACCAATAAAATACTGTAAATTTCTATGAGAAAACATATACAAAATACACATAAATAACGCAAATATCAATAAAAATATATAATATAATATATTTTTATACATATTTAAAATATTTAATGTATATTTTGTATATATATTTTATCCAAATTTACGTTATTTTATATGTATTTGTTTATATTTTCATACAAATTTACATTATTTTATGTGAGTTTTGTATTTGTATTCAATACAAATTTGATTAACTTTGTGTATTTTGCATATCTATTCAAACAAATTTAAATTATTTTTGTGTATTTTGTATATATTTTATACAAATTTTAGTTATTTTATTTGTTTTAATATATATTTTCCTAATATACATTCTTTTATTGAATTTTGTGTATTTAATTTTACAATTTACATTATTTTATGTATTTTGTATATATTTTTCTACGTATTTAAATTATTTTATGTGTATTTATATATATTTTAATAAAATTTACGTTATTTTATTGTGTGTATTCATATATATTTTGAAACAAATTTTATACAAATTCATGTTATTTTATGTGTATTTGTATATATTTTCATACAAATTTATATTATTTTATGTATTCTTATATATTTTATTACAAATTTACCTTATTTTATGTTTATTTTGTATATTTATTTCATTAATATAATCAAATTTAAATTTATTATATGCATTTTGTATATTAATTTTAATAAATTTAATTATTCTATGTGTATTTTCTATATGTTTTTATAAAAATATGCTTTATTTTATGGTATTTCATCTTTATTTTCATACAAATTTACGTTATTTTATTGATATTCTGCTCATTCATTTGATACGATTTGACATTATTCTATGTGTATTTTGTATATATTTTTTCATCAAATTTACGTTATTTTATGTATTTGTTATATATTTTGACACAAATTTACAATATTTTATGGGTATTTTGTATATATATTTCAAAAGAAATTTACCTAGTTTTATGTGTATTTTGAATATCTATTTTCAAACCTCAAATTATTTTGTATTTTGTATATATTTTCAAAACAAATTTAGGTTGGGTTATGTATTTTGTAAATCTATTTTCATTCAAATATATATTATTTTATTGGTATTTTTGATTTATATTGATACAATTTACATTATTTTATATGTACTTTGTATATATTTTATATGCATTACATTATTTAATATAATTTGAGTATATAATTTTATACAAATTCATATTTTATATGTGTATTTATATATATTTTCATATAAATTTACATTATTATGTGTATTTTGTATACATATTTCATTACAAATTTACGTATTTTATTTGTATGTATTTTGTACATTTATATTTATAAAATACACATTCTTTTATTGGTATTTTGTTTATTTATTTTGTTTCAATTTACATTATTTTATGTATTTTATTTATTTTTTATACGTATTTACTTAATTTTATGTGTATTTTGTATATATATTTTTATAGAAATCTACGTTATTTTGTGTATTCATATATATTTGAAACAAATTTACATTGTTTTATATGTACAATAAGCTAAATTTGTATTGAAATAGATATGCAAAATACATATAAAGCAATGTAAATTTGTTTCAAAATATGTATACAAATACACATAAAATAACGTAGATCTGTATAAAAAATATATATAGAAAATACACATAAAATGAAGTAAATACGTATAAAAAATGTATACAAAATACACATAAAATAATGTAAATTCGTATCAAATAAATAAACAAAATAGCAATAAAAGAAAGTGTATTTGTATAAATATAAATATACAAAATACACAAAAAATAACGTAAATTTATATAGAACTATATACAAAAATACACAGAAGTAATTAAATTTGTATGAAAATATATACAAAACACACACAAAATAAGCTAAATTTGAATTGAAATATATATACAAAATACATGAAATAAAGTAAATTGGTATCAAAATATTTATTCAAATACACATATAATAACGTAAATTTGTATGAAAATATATAAACAAAATACACATTAAATAATGTAAATACGTATAAAAAAATGTGTACAAAATACATATAAAATCATGTAATTCGTATCAAAATAAATAAACAAAATACTAATAAAATAATATAAATTTGTATGAGTAAACGTGTATAAATATAAATGTACAAAATACACATACAAAATAAACATAAAATAAGGTAAATTTGTAATGAAATATATGTACAAAATACACATAAAATAATGTAAATTTATATGAAAATATATATACAAATACACATAAAATACCATGAATTTGTATAAAATTATATATTCAAAATAAATATTAAATAATGTAAATGCGTATAAAAATATATATAAAAAGTACATATAAAATAATGTAAATTCGTATCAATATAAATCAACAAAATACCAATAAAATAATATATATTTGAATGAAAATAGATTTACAAAATACACATAACATAACTAAAATTTGTATTGAAATATATACAAAAATACATAAAAATAATTTGAGTTTGTATGAAAATAGATATTCAAAATACACATAAAACTAGGTAAATTTCTTTTGAAATATATATGCAAAATACCCATAAAATATTGTGAATTTGTGTCAAAATATATAAACAAATACACATAAAATAACGTAAATTTGTATGAAATTTTTTTACAAAATACACATAGAATAATGTCAAATCGTATCAAAATGAATGAGCAGAATATCAATAAAATAACGTAAATTTGTATGAACAATACCCATAAAATAAAGCATATTTTTATAAAAATACATATACAAAAATACACATAGAATAATTAAATTTGTATTAAAATTAATATACAAAATGCATATACAATAAGGTAAATTTGTATTGAAAAAATATGCAAAATACACATAAAAGTGTAAATTTGTTTAAAAATCTATATACGAATACACATAATATAACGTAAATTTCTATAGAAATATATATACAAAATACACATGAAATGATGTAAATACGTATAAAAATATATATACAAAATACACATTAAATAATTTAAATTCTCGTCAAAATAAATAAACAAAATATCAATAAAAGAATATGTATTTGTATGAAAATAGATATACAAAATACTCATAAAATAACCTAAGTTTGTATAAAACTATATACAAAAATACACAAAAATAATTTAAATTTGTATGAAAATAAATATACAAAATACACATAAAATTAGGTAAATTTGTATTGAAATACATATACAAAATACATATAAAATAATGGAAGTTTGAATGAAAATATATAAACATATACACTTAAAATAACGTAAATTTGTATCAAATATATATACAAAATACTAATTAAATAATGTAAATATGTATAAAAATATATATACAAAACACAAATAGAATAATGTAAAATCGTATCAAAATAAATACACAGAATATTAATAAAATAATGTAAATTTGTATGAAAATAAAGATGCAAAATAGCCATAAAATAACGCATTTTTAATAAAAATATATATACCAAAATACACATAAAATATTAAAATTTGTATTAAAATAAATATAAAAAATGCACATACTGTAAGGTAAATTTGTATTGAAATAGATATGCAAAATACATATAAAACAATGTAAATTTGTTTCAAAATATATATACGAATACACATAAAATAACGTTGATTTCTATAAAAATATATACAAAATACACATAAAATGAAGTAAATACGTATAAAAAAATGAATACAAAATACACATAAAAATCGTATCAAAATAAATAAACAAAATACCAGTAAAAGAAAGTGTGAATAAATATAAATATACAAAATACACATAAAATATCGTAAATTTGTATAAAACTATACTATACAAAAATACACAGAAGTTATTAAATTTGTATGAAAATATGAATACAAAATACAGCTAAAATAAGCTAAATTTGAATTGAGATGTACATACAAAATACATAAAATAATGTAAATCTGTATCAAAATATTTATACAAACACATATAATAACGTAGATTTGTTTAAAAATATATAAACAAAATACACATTAAGTAATGTAAATACGTATAAAAAAATATGTACAAAATACACATATAATCATGTAATTCGTATCAAAATAAATAAACAAAATAGCAATAAAATAATGTAAATTTGTATGAGAAAAAATATACAAATAACGCAAATTTCTATAAAAATATATGTACAAAAATGCACATAAAATAAAGTAAATTAGCATAAAAATATATATACAAAACACACTAAATAATGTAAATGCGTACATAAAATAACCTAAATTTGTATAAAACTATATACAAAAATACACAAAAATAATTTAAATTTGTTTGAAAAGAAATATACAAAATACACATAAAATTAGGTAAATTTGTATGGAAATACATATACAAAATACACATTAAATAATGTAAATTTGACTGAAAATATATAAACAAATACACTTAAAATAACGTAAATTTGTATAAAATATATATTCAAGATACACATTAAATAATGTAAATGTGTATAAAAAAAATATATACAAAAAACAAAGAGTAATGTAAAATCGTATCAAAATAAATACACAGAATATCAATAAAATAATGTAAATTTGTATGAAAATAAAGATGCAAAATTCCCCAAAATTATCGCATTTTTCATAAAAAATATATATACCAAAATACACATAAAATATTTAAATTTGTATTGAAATAAATATACAAAATGCATATACAGTAAGGTAAATTTGTATTGATAGAGATATTCAAAAATACATATAAAACAATGTAAATGTGTTTCAAAATATATATACGAATACACATAAAATAAAGTAGATTTCTATAGAAATATATATACAAAATACATATGAAATTATATAAATACGTATAAAAATATATATACAAAATACATATCAAATAATGTAAATTCGTGTCAAAATAAATAAACAAAATATCATAAAAAGAATGTGTATTTGTATGAAAATAGATAATAGATTATAAATTTGTATAAAATATATATGCAAGATACACATTAAATGATGTAAATATGTATAAAAAAGTATATACAAAAAACAAATAGAATAATGTAAAATCGTATCAAAATAAATAAACCGAATATTAATAAAATAATGTAAATTTGTATGAAAATAAAGATGCAAAATTCCCATAAAATAGCGCATTTCTTATAAAAAATATATATACCAAAATACACATAATATATTTAAATTTGTATGGAAATAAATATAAAAAATGCACATACAATAAGGTAAATTTGTATTGAAAGAGATATGCAAAAATACATATAAAACAATGTAAATTTGTTTCAAAATATATATACGAATACAAATAAAAAAAACGTAGATTTCTATAAAAATATATATACAAAATACACATAAAATAATGTAAATTCGAATTAAAATAAATAAACAAAATACCAATAAAAGAATGTGTATTTGGATAAATATAAATATACTAAATACACATACAAAATAAACATAAAATAAGGTAGATTTGTAATAAAATATATGTACAAAATACACATAAAATAATGTAAATTTATATGAAAATATATACAAATACACATAAAATACCATGAATCTGTATAAAAATATATATTCAAAATAAATATTAAATAATGTAAAAGCGTATAAAAATATATATACAAAGTACATATAAAATGAAAATTAAGATGCAAAATACCTATAAAATAACGCATTTTTTATAAAATTATTGATACCAAAATACACATAAAATATTTGAACTCGTATTAAAATAAATATACAAAATGCACATACAATAAGGTAAATTTGTATTGAAATAGATATGCAAAATACTTATAAAATAATGTAAATTTGTTTCAAAATATATATACGAATACACATGAAATAACGTAGATTTCTATAAAAATACATATACAAAATACACATAAAATTAAGTAAATACGTAGAAAAAAATGTATACAAAATACACAAAATAATGTAAACTCGTATAAACAATATACCAATAAAAGAATGTGTATTTGTATAAATATAAATATACAAAATGCACATAAAATAATGTTAATTTATATAAAACTATATACATAAAATAACGCAAATTTCTATAAAAATATATGTACAAAAATGAACATTAAATAAATTTGCATAAAAATATATATACAAAACACACATTAGATAATGTAAATGAGTATAAAAATATGTATACAAAATACCTATGAAATAATCTAAATTCGTATCGAATTAAATTAAGAAATACCAATAAAATAATGTAATTTTGGATGAAAATATATATACAAAATACACATAAAATAACCTAAATACAAATACAAATATACACATAAAATAATTTAAAATTGAATGAAATAAATATACAAAATAAACATAAAAAAGGTAAATTTGTAATGAAATATATGAAAAAATACACATAAAATAATATAAATTTGTATGAAAATATATATACAAATACACATTAAATAACATGAATTTGTATAAAATTTGTATCAAAATATATACTTATACACACAATAAAATAACGTAATTTTTTTATGAAAATATATATACAAAATACACATAAAATAATTTAAATACGTAGAAAAATATATATACAAAAAACACCTAAAATAATGTAAATATGTATGAAAATATATAAACAAATACACATAAAATAATGTAAATTTGGATTAAATATATCTCATAAAATAATGTAAATTCGTATCAAAATAAATAAACAAAATACCAATAAAAGAATGTGTATTTGTATGAATATAAATATACAAAATACACATAAAATAACGTAAATTTATATAAAACTATATACAAAAATACATAGAAGTAATTAAATTTGTATGAAAATATATACAAAATACACACGAAATAAGTTAAATTTGAATTGAAATACATATATAAAATACATGAAATAAAGTAAATTTGTATCAAAATATTTATACAAATACACACATAATCACGTAAATTTATATGAAAATATATAAACAAAATACACATTAAATAATGTAAATACGTATAAAAAAATATGTAAAACATACACATATAATCATGTAATTCGTATCAAAATAAATAAACAAAATACCAATAAAATAATATAAATTTGTATGAGTAAACGTGAAATTTGCATTTTTTTTCAATACAAATTTACTTTATTATATACGCATTTTGTATATTAATTTTAATACAAATTTAATTATTCGATGTGTATTTTTGTATCTGTATTTTTATAAACATATTCTTTATTTTTTGGGTATTTTGCATCTTTATTTTCATACAAATTTACATTATTTTATTGATATTCTGCTCATTCATTTTGATAGAATTGACATTATTCTATGTGTATTTTGTATATATTTTCATACAAATTTACGTTATTTTATGTGTATTTGTTTATATATTTTGACACAAATTACAATATTTTATGGGTATTTTATATACATTTCAAAAGAAATTTACCTAGTTTTATGTATATTTTGTATATCTATTTTCATACAAACTCAAATTATTTCTATGTATTTTGTATATATTTTAATACAAATTTTAGTTATGTTATGTGTATTTTGTAAATTTATTTCATTCAAATATATATTATTTTATTGGTGTTTTGTTGATTTATATAGATACAATTTACATTATTTTATATGTACTTTGTATTTAAATAATGTAAATATGTATAAAAAATATATACAAATTTACATAAAAATGAATAATGTAAAATCGTATCAAAATATATACACAGAATATTAATAAAATAATGTAAATTTGTATGAAAATTAAGATGCAAAATACCTATAAAATAACGCATTTTTAAAAAATATTGATACCAAAATATACATAAAATATTTGAATTTGTATTGAAATAAATATACAAAATGCACATACAATAAGGTAAATTTGTATTGAAATAGATATGCAAAATACATATAAAATAATGTAAATTTGTTTCAAAATATATATACGAATACACATAAAATAACGTAGATTTTATAAAATACATATACAAAATACACATAATATTAAGTAAATACGTATAAAAAAATGTATACAAAATACACATAAAATAATGTAAACTCGTATATATGTAAATAAACAATAAAATACCAATAAAAGAATGTGTATTTGTATAAATATAAATATACAAAATACACATAAAATAACGTATATTTATATAAAACTATATATATAAAATAACAAATTTCTATAAAATATATATACAAAATGATCATAAAATAATAAATTTGCATAAAATATATATACAAAATACACATTATATAATGTAAATGCGTATAAAATTATATATACAAAATACACAAGAAATAATCTAAACTCGTAAAAAAAATTCCAATAAAATAATGTAATTTTGAATGAAAATATATATGGAAAATACACATAAAATATCGTAAATATAAATTCAAATATACACACACAAAATTTTTTTTTGTATGAAAATAAATATTCAAAATAAACATAAAATAAGGTAAATTTGTAATGAAATATATAAAAAAAATTACACAAAAAATAACATAAATTTGGATAAAATATATACAAATACACATTAAATAACATGAATTTGTATAAAATTTGTATCAAAATATATACTTATACACACAATAAAATAACGTATTTTTTTTTATGAAAATGTATATACAAAATACACATAAAATAATTTAAATATGTAGAAAAATACAAAAAAGACATAAAATAATGTAAATTTGTACGAAAATATATACACAAATACACATAAAATAACGTAAATTTGGATAAAATATATATACAAAAAAAACATTAAATAATGTAAATATGTATAAAAAAAAATATACAAAATACACATAGAATAATGTTAAATCGTATCAAAATAAATAAACAGAATATCAATCAAATAATGAAAATATGTATGCAAAATATCCATATAATAACGCATATTTATAAAATATATATACAAAAATACATATAAAATAGTTAAATTTGTATTAAAATAAATATACAAAATGCACGTAAAATAAAGTAAATTTGTATTGAAATAGATATGCAAAATAAACATCAATAATGTAGATTTGTATCAAAATATATATACGAATACTCATAAAATAGAGTAAATTTCTATGAAAATATACATACAAAATAGATATACAAAATACACATATAACTAGTTAAATTTGTATTTAAATACATGTACAAAAAACACATAAAATAATATAGATTTGTATGAAATGAAAACAAATACATTTTATATAAAATATATATACAAAATACACATAGAATAATGTAAAATCATATCGAAATAAATACACAGAATATCAATAAAATAATGTAAATTTGTATGAAAATAAAGATGCAAAATTTTTATAAAAATACATACCCAAAAATACACATAGATTAATTAAATTTATATTTAAATTAATATACAAAATGCACATACAATAAGGTAAATTTGTATTGAAAAAATATGCAAAATACATATAAAATAATGTAAATTTGTTTCAAAATATATATACGAATAAACATAAAATAACGCAGATTTCTATAGAAATATATATACAAAATACACTTGAAATAATGTAAATGCGTATAAAAATATATATATAAAATACACATTAAATAATGTTAATTCGTGTCAAAATAAATAAACAAAATATCATGAAAAGAATGTGTTTGTATGAAAATATATACAAATACACATAAAATAACCTAAATTTGTATAAAACTATATACAAAGATACACAAAATAATTTAAACTTGTATGAAAATAAATATACAAAAACATATAAAATAGGTAAATTTGTATTGAAATATATATACAAAATACACATCAAATAATGTAAATTTGAATGAAAATATATAAACATATAGACTTAAAATAACGTAAATTTGATCAAATATATACAAAAAAAAAAATTAAATAATGTAATTATGTATAAAAAAAATATATCCAAAACACAAATAAAATAATGTAAAATCGTATGAAAATAAATACAGAAAATATTAATAAAATAATGTAAATATGTATGAAAATTAAGATGCAAAATACCCATAAAATAACGCATTTTTTTAAAAATATAAATACGAAAAACATAAAATATTTGATTTTGTGTTAAAATAAATAGATATACAAAATACATATAAATAAGCTAAATTTGAATTGAAATATATACAAAATACATAAAATAATGTAAATTTGTATCAAAATACTTATACAAATACACATATAATAACGTAAATTTGTATAAAATATATAAACAAAATACACATTAAATAAGGTAAGTATGTATAAAAAATGTAAAAATACACAAATAATCATGTAATTCGTATCAAAATAAATAGACAAAATAGCAATAAAATAATGTAAATTTCTATGAGAAAACATATACAAAATACACATAAATAACGCATATATCAATAAAATATATATAATATAATATATTTTATACATATTTAAAATATTTAATGTATATTTTGTATATATATATTTTATCCAAATTTACGTGATTTTATATGTATTTGTTTATATATTTTCATTCAAATTTCATTATTTTATGAGTTTTGTATATGTATTTCAATACAAATTTGCCTAACTTTATGTGTATTTTGCATATCTATTTTCAAACTAATTTAAATTATTTTGTATATTTGTATATATTTTCATACAAATTTTGTTATTTTATTTGTTTTTGTATATATATTTTCCTAAAATATACATTCTTTTATTGGAATTTTTGTGTATTTAATTTTCTGCAATTTACATTATTTTACGTGTATTTTGTATATATATTTTCTACGTATTTAAACTATTTTATGTGTATTTTATATATACATAATCATAAAAATTAAAGTAATTATATTGTGTTTATTAGTATATATATTTAAATTTTTTTTATAAAAAATAATGTTTTTTTATTTTTTTTTTTATATATATTTTAATAAAAATTTATATTATTTTATGTGTATTCTTACATATATTTTATTACAAATTTACCTTATTTTATGTTTATTTTGTATATTTATTTTATTCAATTTCAAATTATTTAATGTGTATATTTGTATTTGTATTAGGTTATTTATGTGTTTTCTATATATATTTTCATCCAAAAATTACATTATTTTATTGTTATTTTAATTTAACTCGATACGAATTTAGATTATTTCATAGGTATTTTGTATACATATTTTATACTCATTTACATTATCTAATATGTGTTTTGTATATATTTTTATGCAAACTAATTTTATGTGCATTTTTGTACATATATTTTATAGAAACTTAAAACGTTATTTTATGTGCATTTTGTATATGTTTTCTCATACAAATTTACATTATTTAATTAGTTTTTGTTTATTTATTTTGATACGAATGACTTCGATTATTGGTGTATTTTGTAAATATTTTCTTATACGTATTTACATTACTTAATGTGCATTTTGTTTATAAATTTTTATACAAATTTACGTTATTAAATATGTATTTGTTAAAATATTTTGAAACGAATTTACTTTTATTTTATGTATTTTGTATATATTCAATTCAAATTTAGCTTATTTGTGAGTATTTTGTATATCTATTTTCACACAAGTTTAACTACTTCTGTGTATTTTTGTATATAGTTTTATACAAATTTACGTTGTTTTATGTGCATTTGTATATTTATATTTATACGAATACACATTCTCTTATTGGTATTTTGTTTATTTATTTTATACGAATTTGCATTATTTTATGTGTATTTTGAATACATTTTTATTCGTATTTACATAATTTTATTTGTATTTTGTATATATATATTTATAGAAATCTACGTTTTTATGTGTATTCGTATATATATTTGAAACAAATTACATTGTTTTATATGTATTTTATATCTATTTCAATAAATTTACCTTATTGTATGTGCATTTTGTATATTTATTTTAATAAAAGTTCAAATATTTTATGTGTATTTTGGTATCAATAATTTTATAAAAAATGCGTTATTTTATGGGTATTTTGCAGCTTAATTTTCATACAAATTTACATTATTTTATTAATATTCTGTGTATTTATTTTGATACGATTTTACATTATTCTATTTGTGTTTTGTATATATTTTAAATACATATTTACATTATTTAAAGTGTATTTTGTATATATATTTTATACAAATGTACGTTACTTTATGTGTATTTGTTTATATATTTTTTCAAATTTACATTATTTTATGTATTTTATATGTATTTCAATACAAATTAACCTAGTTTTATGTGTATTTTGTATATTTCTTTTCCAGACAAATTAAAATTATTTTTGTTTATTTTATATATAGTTTTATACAAATTTAGGTTATTTTACGTACGCATTTACATTATTTAATGTGTGTTTTGTATATATATTTCATCCATACTTTATTTTATGTTCATTTTGGACATATATTTTTCATAGAAATTAGCGTTATTTTATATGTATTTGTATATGTTTTATCATACAAATTTATATTATTTTATTGATATTTTGACTATTCTTATAAAAATATATATACCAAAATACACATAAAATATTTAAATTTGTATTGAAATAAATATACAAAATGCACATACAATAGATAAACTTCTATTGAAAGAGATATGCAAAATACATATTAAACATTGTAAAATTGTTTCAAAATATATATACGAATACACATAAAATAACGTAGATTTCTACAAAAATATATATACAAAATACACATAAAATTAAGTAAATACGTATAAAAAATGTAAACAAAATACACATAAAATAATGTAAATTCGAAACAAAAAAAAAAAAATACCAGTAAAAGAATGTGTATTTGTATAAATATAAATGTACAAAATACACATACAAAATAATTATAAAATAAAATTAATTTGTAATGAAATATATGTACAAAATACGCATAAAATAATGTAAATTTCTATGAAAATATATATACAAATACTCATAAATACCATGAATTTGTATAAATTATATTCAAAATAAATATTAAATAATGTAAATGCGTATAAAATATATATACAAATTACATATTAAATAATGTAAATTGTATCAATATAAATCAACAAAATACAAATAAAATAATATATATCTGAATGAAAATAGATTTACAATATACACAACATAACTAAAATTTGTATTGAAATATATACAAAAATACATAAAAATAATTTGAGTTTGAATGAAAATAGATATTCAAAATACACATAAAACTAGGTAAATTTCTTTTGAAGTATATATACAAAATACCCATAAAATATTGTAAATTTGTGTCAAAATATATAAACAAATACACATAAAATAACTTAAAATAACATAAATATGTAGACAATATATATACAAAAAAAACATTAAATAATGTAAATAAGTATAAAAAAATATATACAAAACACAAATAAAATAATGTAAAATCGTATCAAAATAAATACAGAAAATATTAATAAAATAATGTAAATTTGTATGAAAATTAAGATGCAAAATACCCATTAAATAACGCATTTTTTATAAAAAGAAATATACGAAAAACATAAAATATTTGATTTTGTATTAAAATAAATAGATAT
Source organism: Eriocheir sinensis (assembly GCF_024679095.1). Lineage (NCBI taxonomy): Eukaryota > Metazoa > Arthropoda > Malacostraca > Decapoda > Varunidae > Eriocheir > Eriocheir sinensis. The sequence continues at coordinate 302,571 of NW_026111028.1, read as the reverse complement.
ACAAAATACACATAAAATAAGCTAAATTTGAATTGAAATATATATATAAAATACATAAAATAATGTAAATTTGTATCAAAATATTTATACAAATACACATATAATAACGTAAATTTGTATAAAAAATATAAACAAAATACACGGTAAATAATGTAATACAAATACACATTAAATAATGTAATATATAAAAAATGCACAAAATACACAAATAATCATGTAATTCCTGTATAAAATAAATAGACAAAATACTAATAAAATAATGTAAATTTCTATGAGAAAACATATATAAAATACACATAAATAACATAAAATATCGTAAAAATATATATAATATAATATATTTTTATACATATTTAAACATTTAATATATATTTTGTATATATATTTTATCCAAATTTACGTTATTTATATGTATTTGTTTATATATTTTCACAAATTTACATTATTTTATGTGAGTTTTGTATACTGTATATTCAATACAAATCTGCCTAACTTCATGTGTATTTGCATATTCTGTTTTCAAACAAATTTAAATTATTTTGTGTATTTTTTGTATATATTTTACTATCAAATTTAGTTATTTTATTTGTTTTGTATATATATTTTCCTACAAATATACATTTCTTTTATTAGAATTTTGTGTGCAATTTTTACGAATTTACATTATTTTAATTGTATTTTTATATATATTTTCTGCGTGTTAAATTATTTGCTCATATTTTATATACATTCATAAAATTTATATTTTTGGTGACATCATTCATTATATATTTGAAACAAATTTTATACAAAATCATGTTATTTTATGTATTTGTATATATTTTCATACAAATTTATATTATTTGCATGTGATACCCCACATATATTTTAGCTACAAATTTACCTTATTTTATGTTTATTTTATATTTATTTATTCAATTTAAATTATTGTCTGTTTTTGTGTATTTGTATTTTAGGTATCTTAGGTTATCTTTAGGTACCTTATTTTATGTTTTATTTGTATTTATTTCATTCAATTTTAAATTATTTTAGTATATTTGTATTTGTATTTAGTATATTTTATGTGTATTTTGTATATATTTTCGTAAAATTACATTCCTTTATTGGTATTTCTCAATCTAATTCGTGCAATTTAGATTATTTCATAAATTATTTTATACGTATTTATACTCATTTACATTATCTAAAGTATGTTTTATATATATTTTATGCAAATTTATCATTTTGTACATATATTTTTTCATTACAAATTTATCTTATTATATACTCATTTTGTATATTAATTTTAATACAAATTTAATTATTCGATGTGTATTTTGTATCTGTATTTTTATAAACATATGCTGTATTTTTGGGTATTTTGCATCTCTATTTTCATACAAATTTACATTATTTTATTGATATTCTGCTCATTCATTTTGATACAATTGACATTATTCTATGTGTATTTTGTATATTCTTTTCATACAAATTTACGTTATTTTATGTGTATTTGTTTATATATTTTGACACAAATTTACAATATTTTATGGCTATTTTGTATATACATTTCAAAAGAAATTTACCTAGTTTATGTATTTTGTATATCTATTTTCAAACAAACTCAAATTATTTCTATGTATTTTTTTATATATTTTAATACAAATTTTAGTTATGTTATGTGTATTTTGTAAATTTATTTTCATTCAAATATATATTATTTTATTGGTGTTTAGTTGATTTATATTGATACGAATTTACATTATTTTATATGTACTTTGTATATATATTTTTATACGCTTTTACATTATTTAATATTTATTTTGAATATATATTTTTATACAAATTCATGGTATTTTATGTGTATTTGTATATATATTTTCATATAAATTTACATTATTTTATGTGTATTTTGTACATATATTTTTTTACAAATCTACCTTATTTTATGTTTATTTTGTATGTGTATTTTGTATATTTATATTTATCCAAATACAAATTTTTATTGGTATTTTGTTTATTTATTTTAATTCGTATAAATGTAAATAAACAATATACCAATAAAAGAATGTGTATTTGTATAATATAAATATACAAAATGCACATAAAATAACGTAAATTTATATAAAACTATATACATAAAATAACGCAAATTTCTATAAAAATATATGTACAAAAATGAACATTAAATAAATTTGCATAAAAATATATATACAAAACACACATTAGATAATGTAAATGAGTATAAAAATATGTACACAAAATACCTATGAAATAATCTAAATTCGTATCGAATTAAATTAAGAAATACCAATAAAATAATGTAATTTTGGATGAAAATATATATACAAAATACACATAAAATAACCTAAATACAAATACAAATATTCACATAAAATAATTTAAAGTTGAATGAAATAAATATACAAAATAAACATAAAATAAGGTAAATTTGTAATGAAATATATGAAAAAATACACATAAAATAATATAAATTTGTATGAAAATAATATACAAATACACATTAAATAACATGAATTTGTATAAAATTTGTGTCAAAATATATACTTATACACACAATAAAATAACGTA